>NC_134827.1:64238980-64520459 GCF_004210375.1 Tachypleus tridentatus | reverse complement strand
AGAGAAAAGACAGCTAGTCAGTTGTAGGAGCTAGAGGCAACAGTTTCTGGAGAACCTGTTTGTTTAGTAGATAGGAGCTAGAGAAAAGACAGCTGGTCAGTTGTAAGGCAACAGTTTGGAGAACCTGTTTGTTTAGTAGATAGAGCTAGAGAAAAGACAGCTAGTCAGTTGTAAGGCAACAGTTTTGGAGAACCTGTTTGTTTAGTAGATAGGAGCTAGAGAAAAAGACAGCTAGTCAGTTGTAAGGCAACAGTTTCGGAGAACCTGTTTGTTTAGTAGATAGGAGCTAGAGAAAAGACAGCTAGTCAGTTGTAAGGCAACAGTTTCTTGGAGAACCTGTTTGTTTAGTAGATAGGAGCTAGAGAAAAGACAGCTAGTCAGTTGTAAGGCAACAGTTTCGGAGAACCTGTTTGTTTAGTAGATAGGAGCTAGAGAAAAGACAGCTAGTCAGTTGTAAGGCAACAGTTTCTGGAGAACCTGTTTGTTTAGTAGATACTAGCTAGAGAAAAGACAGCTGGTCAGTTGTAAGGCAACAGTTTTGGAGAACCTGTTTGTTTAGTAGATACTAGCTAGAGAAAAGACAGCTGGTCAGTTGTAAGGCAACAGTGCTTGGAGAACCTGTTTGTTTAGTAGATAGGAGCTAGAGAAAAGACAGCTAGTCAGTTGTAAGGCAACAGTTTCGGAGAACCTGTTTGTTTAGTAGATACTAGCTAGAGAAAAGACAGCTGGTCAGTTGTAAGGCAACAGTTTTGGAGAACCTGTTTGTTTAGTAGATACTAGCTAGAGAAAAGACAGCTAGTCAGTTGTAAGGCAACAGTTTCTGGAGAACCTGTTTGTTTAGTAGATAGGAGCTAGAGAAAAGACAGCTAGTCAGTTGTAAGGCAACAGTTTCGGAGAACCTGTTTGTTTAGTAGATACTAGCTAGAGAAAAGACAGCTAGTCAGTTGTAAGGCAACAGTTTCGGAGAACCTGTTTGTTTAGTAGATAGGAGCTAGAGAAAAGACAGCTAGTCAGTTGTAAGGCAACAGTTTCGGAGAACCTGTTTGTTTAGTAGATAGGAGCTAGAGAAAAGACAGCTAGTCAGTTGTAAGGCAACAGTTTCGGAGAACCTGTTTGTTTAGTAGATAGGAGCTAGAGAAAAGACAGCTAGTCAGTTGTAAGGCAACAGTTTTGGAGAACCTGTTTGTTTAGTAGATAGGAGCTAGAGAAAAGACAGCTAGTCAGTTGTAAGGCAACAGTTTCGGAGAACCTGTTTGTTTAGTAGATAGGAGCTAGAGAAAAGACAGCTAGTCAGTTGTAAGGCAACAGTTTCTGGAGAACCTGTTTGTTTAGTAGATAGGAGCTAGAGAAAAGACAGCTAGTCAGTTGTAAGGCAACAGTTTCGGAGAACCTGTTTGTTTAGTAGATACTAGCTAGAGAAAAGACAGCTGGTCAGTTGTAAGGCAACAGTTTCGGAGAACCTGTTTGTTTAGTAGATAGGAGCTAGAGAAAAGACAGCTAGTCAGTTGTAAGGCAACAGTTTCGGAGAACCTGTTTGTTTAGTAGATAGGAGCTAGAGAAAAGACAGCTAGTCAGTTGTAAGGCAACAGTTTCGGAGAACCTGTTTGTTTAGTAGATAGGAGCTAGAGAAAAGACAGCTAGTCAGTTGTAAGGCAACAGTTTCGGAGAACCTGTTTGTTTAGTAGATAGTTAGCTAGAGAAAGACAGCTGGTCAGTTGTAAGGCAACAGTGGAGAACCTGTTTGGAAGGCAGATAGTTCAGCCAGAGAAAAGACACCTGTCAGTTTTAGGCAACAGTTTTTGGAGAACCTCACATTTTAGTAGAGGAGCTAGAGAAAAGACAGCTAGTCAGTTGTAAGGCAACAGTTTTGGAGAACCTGTTTGTTTAGTAGATAGGAGCTAGAGAAAAGACAGCTAGTCAGTTGTAAGGCAACAGTTTTGGAGAACCTGTTTGTTTAGTAGATACTAGCTAGAGAAAAGACAGCTGGTCAGTTGTAAGGCAACAGTTTCGGAGAACCTGTTTGTTTAGTAGATAGGAGCTAGAGAAAAGACAGCTAGTCAGTTGTAAGGCAACAGTTTTGGAGAACCTGTTTGTTTAGTAGATAGGAGCTAGAGAAAAGACAGCTAGTCAGTTGTAAGGCAACAGTTTCGGAGAACCTGTTTGTTTAGTAGATAGGAGCTAGAGAAAAGACAGCTAGTCAGTTGTAAGGCAACAGTTTCGGAGAACCTGTTTGTTTAGTAGATAGAGCTAGAGAAAAGACAGCTAGTCAGTTGTAAGGCAACAGTTTCGGAGAACCTGTTTGTTTAGTAGATAGGAGCTAGAGAAAAGACAGCTAGTCAGTTGTAAGGCAACAGTTTCGGAGAACCTGTTTGTTTAGTAGATAGGAGCTAGAGAAAAGACAGCTAGTCAGTTGTAAGGCAACAGTTTTGGAGAACCTGTTTGTTTAGTAGATAGGAGCTAGAGAAAAGACAGCTAGTCAGTTGTAAGGCAACAGTTTTAGGGGAGAACCTGTTTGTTTAGTAGATAGGAGCTAGAGAAAAGACAGCTAGTCAGTTGTAAGGCAACAGTTTTGGAGAACCTGTTTGTTTAGTAGATAGGAGCTAGAGAAAAGACAGCTAGTCAGTTGTAAGGCAACAGTTTCGGAGAACCTGTTTGTTTAGTAGATAGGAGCTAGAGAAAAGACAGCTAGTCAGTTGTAAGGCAACAGTTTTGGAGAACCTGTTTGTTTAGTAGATAGGAGCTAGAGAAAAGACAGCTAGTCAGTTGTAAGGCAACAGTTTTGGAGAACCTGTTTGTTTAGTAGATAGGAGCTAGAGAAAAGACAGCTAGTCAGTTGTAAGGCAACAGTTTCGGAGAACCTGTTTGTTTAGTAGATAGGAGCTAGAGAAAAGACAGCTAGTCAGTTGTAAGGCAACAGTTTCGGAGAACCTGTTTGTTTAGTAGATAGGAGCTAGAGAAAAGACAGCTAGTCAGTTGTAAGGCAACAGTTTCGGAGAACCTGTTTGTTTAGTAGATAGGAGCTAGAGAAAAGACAGCTGGTCAGTTGTAAGGCAACAGTTTTTGGAGAACCTGTTTGTTTAGTAGATAGGAGCTAGAGAAAAGACAGCTAGTCAGTTGTAAGGCAACAGTTTCGGAGAACCTGTTTGTTTAGTAGATACTAGCTAGAGAAAAGACAGCTAGTCAGTTGTAAGGCAACAGTTTTGGAGAACCTGTTTGTTTAGTAGATACTAGCTAGAGAAAAGACAGCTAGTCAGTTGTAAGGCAACAGTTTTGGAGAACCTGTTTGTTTAGTAGATAGGAGCTAGAGAAAAGACAGCTAGTCAGTTGTAAGGCAACAGTTTCGGAGAACCTGTTTGTTTAGTAGATAGGAGCTAGAGAAAAGACAGCTAGTCAGTTGTAAGGCAACAGTTTTGGAGAACCTGTTTGTTTAGTAGATACTAGCTAGAGAAAAGACAGCTAGTCAGTTGTAAGGCAACAGTTTTGGAGAACCTGTTTGTTTAGTAGATAGGAGCTAGAGAAAAGACAGCTAGTCAGTTGTAAGGCAACAGTTTCGGAGAACCTGTTTGTTTAGTAGATACTAGCTAGAGAAAAGACAGCTAGTCAGTTGTAAGGCAACAGTTTCGGAGAACCTGTTTGTTTAGTAGATAGGAGCTAGAGAAAAGACAGCTAGTCAGTTGTAAGGCAACAGTTTCGGAGAACCTGTTTGTTTAGTAGATAGGAGCTAGAGAAAAGACAGCTGGTCAGTTGTAAGGCAACAGTTTCGGAGAACCTGTTTGTTTAGTAGATAGGAGCTAGAGAAAAGACAGCTAGTCAGTTGTAAGGCAACAGTTTCGGAGAACCTGTTTGTTTAGTAGATAGGAGCTAGAGAAAAGACAGCTAGTCAGTTGTAAGATACTAGCAACAGTTTTAAGGAGAACCTGTTTGTTTAGTAGATAGGAGCTAGAGAAAAGACAGCTAGTCAGTTGTAAGGCAACAGTTTCGGAGAACCTGTTTGTTTAGTAGATAGGAGCTAGAGAAAAGACAGCTAGTCAGTTGTAAGGCAACAGTTTCGGAGAACCTGTTTGTTTAGTAGATAGGAGCTAGAGAAAAGACAGCTAGTCAGTTGTAAGGCAACAGTTTCGGAGAACCTGTTTGTTTAGTAGATAGAGCTAGAGAAAAGACAGCTAGTCAGTTGTAAGGCAACAGTTTCGGAGAACCTGTTTGTTTAGTAGATAGGAGCTAGAGAAAAGACATCTAGTCAGTTGTAAGGCAACAGTTTTGGAGAACCTGTTTGTTTAGTAGATAGGAGCTAGAGAAAAGACAGCTAGTCAGTTGTAAGGCAACAGTTTCGGAGAACCTGTTTGTTTAGTAGATAGAGCTAGAGAAAAGACAGCTAGTCAGTTGTAAGGCAACAGTTTTGGAGAACCTGTTTGTTTAGTAGATAGGAGCTAGAGAAAAGACAGCTAGTCAGTTGTAAGGCAACAGTTTCGGAGAACCTGTTTGTTTAGTAGATAGGAGCTAGAGAAAAGACAGCTAGTCAGTTGTAAGGCAACAGTTTCGGAGAACCTGTTTGTTTAGTAGATAGGAGCTAGAGAAAAGACAGCTAGTCAGTTGTAAGGCAACAGTTTCGGAGAACCTGTTTGTTTAGTAGATAGGAGCTAGAGAAAAGACAGCTAGTCAGTTGTAAGGCAACAGTTTTGGAGAACCTGTTTGTTTAGTAGATAGGAGCTAGAGAAAAGACAGCTGGTCAGTTGTAAGGCAACAGTTTTGGAGAACCTGTTTGTTTAGTAGATACTAGCTAGAGAAAAGACAGCTAGTCAGTTGTAAGGCAACAGTTTTGGAGAACCTGTTTGTTTAGTAGATAGGAGCTAGAGAAAAGACAGCTAGTCAGTTGTAAGGCAACAGTTTCGGAGAACCTGTTTGTTTAGTAGATAGGAGCTAGAGAAAAGACAGCTAGTCAGTTGTAAGGCAACAGTTTTGGAGAACCTGTTTGTTTAGTAGATAGGAGCTAGAGAAAAGACAGCTAGTCAGTTGTAAGGCAACAGTTTCGGAGAACCTGTTTGTTTAGTAGATAGGAGCTAGAGAAAAGACAGCTAGTCAGTTGTAAGGCAACAGTTTCGGAGAACCTGTTTGTTTAGTAGATAGGAGCTAGAGAAAAGACAGCTAGTCAGTTGTAAGGCAACAGTTTTGGAGAACCTGTTTGTTTAGTAGATAGGAGCTAGAGAAAAGACAGCTAGTCAGTTGTAAGGCAACAGTTTTGGAGAACCTGTTTGTTTAGTAGATAGGAGCTAGAGAAAAGACAGCTGGTCAGTTGTAAGGCAACAGTTTTGGAGAACCTGTTTGTTTAGTAGATAGGAGCTAGAGAAAAGACAGCTAGTCAGTTGTAAGGCAACAGTTTCGGAGAACCTGTTTGTTTAGTAGATAGGAGCTAGAGAAAAGACAGCTAGTCAGTTGTAAGGCAACAGTTTTGGAGAACCTGTTTGTTTAGTAGATAGGAGCTAGAGAAAAGACAGCTAGTCAGTTGTAAGGCAACAGTTTCGGAGAACCTGTTTGTTTAGTAGATAGGAGCTAGAGAAAGACAGCTAGTCAGTTGTAAGGCAACAGTTTCGGAGAACCTGTTTGTTTAGTAGATAGGAGCTAGAGAAAAGACAGCTAGTCAGTTGTAAGGCAACAGTTTCGGAGAACCTGTTTGTTTAGTAGATAGGAGCTAGAGAAAAGACAGCTAGTCAGTTGTAAGGCAACAGTTTTGGAGAACCTGTTTGTTTAGTAGATAGGAGCTAGAGAAAAGACAGCTAGTCAGTTGTAAGGCAACAGTTTTGGAGAACCTGTTTGTTTAGTAGATAGGAGCTAGAGAAAAGACAGCTAGTCAGTTGTAAGGCAACAGTTTCGGAGAACCTGTTTGTTTAGTAGATAGGAGCTAGAGAAAAGACAGCTAGTCAGTTGTAAGGCAACAGTTTTGGAGAACCTGTTTGTTTAGTAGATAGGAGCTAGAGAAAAGACAGCTAGTCAGTTGTAAGGCAACAGTTTCGGAGAACCTGTTTGTTTAGTAGATAGGAGCTAGAGAAAAGACAGCTAGTCAGTTGTAAGGCAACAGTTTCAGTTGTAAGGCAACAGAACCTGTTTGTTTAGTAGATAGGAGCTAGAGAAAAGACAGCTAGTCAGTTGTAAGGCAACAGTTTTGGAGAACCTGTTTGTTTAGTAGATAGGAGCTAGAGAAAAGACAGCTAGTCAGTTGTAAGGCAACAGTTTTGGAGAACCTGTTTGTTTAGTAGATAGGAGCTAGAGAAAAGACAGCTAGTCAGTTGTAAGGCAACAGTTTTGGAGAACCTGTTTGTTTAGTAGATAGGAGCTAGAGAAAAGACAGCTAGTCAGTTGTAAGGCAACAGTTTTGGAGAACCTGTTTGTTTAGTAGATAGGAGCTAGAGAAAAGACAGCTAGTCAGTTGTAAGGCAACAGTTTTGGAGAACCTGTTTGTTTAGTAGATAGGAGCTAGAGAAAAGACAGCTAGTCAGTTGTAAGGCAACAGTTTTGGAGAACCTGTTTGTTTAGTAGATAGGAGCTAGAGAAAAGACAGCTAGTCAGTTGTAAGGCAACAGTTTCGGAGAACCTGTTTGTTTAGTAGATAGGAGCTAGAGAAAAGACAGCTAGTCAGTTGTAAGGCAACAGTTTCGGAGAACCTGTTTGTTTAGTAGATAGGAGCTAGAGAAAAGACAGCTAGTCAGTTGTAAGACAACAGTTTTGGAGAACCTGTTTGTTTAGTAGATACTAGCTAGAGAAAAGACAGCTGGTCAGTTGTAAGGCAACAGTTTTGGAGAACCTGTTTGTTTAGTAGATAGGAGCTAGAGAAAAGACAGCTGGTCAGTTGTAAGGCAACAGTTTCGGAGAACCTGTTTGTTTAGTAGATAGGAGCTAGAGAAAAGACAAGTCAGTTGTAAGGCAACAGTTTTGGAGAACCTGTTTGTTTAGTAGATACTAGCTAGAGAAAAGACAGCTGGTCAGTTGTAAGGCAACAGTTTTGGAGAACCTGTTTGTTTAGTAGATAGGAGCTAGAGAAAAGACAGCTAGTCAGTTGTAAGGCAACAGTTTTGGAGAACCTGTTTGTTTAGTAGATAGGAGCTAGAGAAAAGACAGCTAGTCAGTTGTAAGGCAACAGTTTTGGAGAACCTGTTTGTTTAGTAGATAGGAGCTAGAGAAAAGACAGCTAGTCAGTTGTAAGGCAACAGTTTCGGAGAACCTGTTTGTTTAGTAGATACTAGCTAGAGAAAAGACAGCTAGTCACTTGTAAGGCAACAGTTTCGGACAACCTGTTTGTTTAGTAGATAGGAGCTAGAGAAAAGACAGCTAGTCAGTTGTAAGGCAACAGTTTTGGAGAACCTGTTTGTTTAGTAGATAGGAGCTAGAGAAAAGACAGCTAGTCAGTTGTAAGGCAACAGTTTCTGGAGAACCTGTTTGTTTAGTAGATAGGAGCTAGAGAAAAGACAGCTAGTCAGTTGTAAGGCAACAGTTTTGGAGAACCTGTTTGTTTAGTAGATAGGAGCTAGAGAAAAGACAGCTAGTCAGTTGTAAGGCAACAGTTTTGGAGAACCTGTTTGTTTAGTAGATAGGAGCTAGAGAAAAGACAGCTAGTCAGTTGTAAGGCAACAGTTTCGGAGAACCTGTTTGTTTAGTAGATAGGAGCTAGAGAAAAGACAGCTAGTCAGTTGTAAGGCAACAGTTTTGGAGAACCTGTTTGTTTAGTAGATAGGAGCTAGAGAAAAGACAGCTAGTCAGTTGTAAGGCAACAGTTTCGGAGAACCTGTTTGTTTAGTAGATAGGAGCTAGAGAAAAGACAGCTAGTCAGTTGTAAGGCAACAGTTTCGGAGAACCTGTTTGTTTAGTAGATAGGAGCTAGAGAAAAGACAGCTGGTCAGTTGTAAGGCAACAGTTTTGGAGAACCTGTTTGTTTAGTAGATAGGAGCTAGAGAAAAGACAGCTAGTCAGTTGTAAGGCAACAGTTTTGGAGAACCTGTTTGTTTAGTAGATAGGAGCTAGAGAAAAGACAGCTAGTCAGTTGTAAGGCAACAGTTTCGGAGAACCTGTTTGTTTAGTAGATACTAGCTAGAGAAAAGACAGCTAGTCAGTTGTAAGGCAACAGTTTTGGAGAACCTGTTTGTTTAGTAGATACTAGCTAGAGAAAAGACAGCTGGTCAGTTGTAAGGCAACAGTTTCGGAGAACCTGTTTGTTTAGTAGATAGAGCTAGAGAAAAGACAGCTAGTCAGTTGTAAGGCAACAGTTTCGGAGAACCTGTTTGTTTAGTAGATAGGAGCTAGAGAAAAGACAGCTAGTCAGTTGTAAGGCAACAGTTTCGGAGAACCTGTTTGTTTAGTAGATAGGAGCTAGAGAAAAGACAGCTAGTCAGTTGTAAGGCAACAGTTTTGGAGAACCTGTTTGTTTAGTAGATAGGAGCTAGAGAAAAGACAGCTAGTCAGTTGTAAGGCAACAGTTTCGGAGAACCTGTTTGTTTAGTAGATAGGAGCTAGAGAAAAGACAGCTAGTCAGTTGTAAGGCAACAGTTTCGGAGAACCTGTTTGTTTAGTAGATAGGAGCTAGAGAAAAGACAGCTAGTCAGTTGTAAGGCAACAGTTTTGGAGAACCTGTTTGTTTAGTAGATAGGAGCTAGAGAAAAGACAGCTAGTCAGTTGTAAGGCAACAGTTTTGGAGAACCTGTTTGTTTAGTAGATAGGAGCTAGAGAAAAGACAGCTAGTCAGTTGTAAGGCAACAGTTTCGGAGAACCTGTTTGTTTAGTAGATAGGAGCTAGAGAAAAGACAGCTAGTCAGTTGTAAGGCAACAGTTTCGGAGAACCTGTTTGTTTAGTAGATAGGAGCTAGAGAAAAGACAGCTAGTCAGTTGTAAGGCAACAGTTTCGGAGAACCTGTTTGTTTAGTAGATAGGAGCTAGAGAAAAGACAGCTAGTCAGTTGTAAGGCAACAGTTTTGGAGAACCTGTTTGTTTAGTAGATAGGAGCTAGAGAAAAGACAGCTAGTCAGTTGTAAGGCAACAGTTTTGGAGAACCTGTTTGTTTAGTAGATAGGAGCTAGAGAAAAGACAGCTAGTCAGTTGTAAGGCAACAGTTTCGGAGAACCTGTTTGTTTAGTAGATAGGAGCTAGAGAAAAGACAGCTAGTCAGTTGTAAGGCAACAGTTTTGGAGAACCTGTTTGTTTAGTAGATAGGAGCTAGAGAAAAGACAGCTAGTCAGTTGTAAGGCAACAGTTTTGGAGAACCTGTTTGTTTAGTAGATAGGAGCTAGAGAAAAGACAGCTAGTCAGTTGTAAGGCAACAGTTTCGGAGAACCTGTTTGTTTAGTAGATAGGAGCTAGAGAAAGACAGCTAGTCAGTTGTAAGGCAACAGTTTTGGAGAACCTGTTTGTTTAGTAGATAGGAGCTAGAGAAAAGACAGCTAGTCAGTTGTAAGGCAACAGTTTTGGAGAACCTGTTTGTTTAGTAGATAGGAGCTAGAGAAAAGACAGCTAGTCAGTTGTAAGGCAACAGTTTTGGAGAACCTGTTTGTTTAGTAGATAGGAGCTAGAGAAAAGACAGCTAGTCAGTTGTAAGGCAACAGTTTCGGAGAACCTGTTTGTTTAGTAGATACTAGCTAGAGAAAAGACAGCTGGTCAGTTGTAAGGCAACAGTTTTGGAGAACCTGTTTGTTTAGTAGATAGGAGCTAGAGAAAAGACAGCTAGTCAGTTGTAAGGCAACAGTTTCGGAGAACCTGTTTGTTTAGTAGATAGAGCTAGAGAAAAGACAGCTAGTCAGTTGTAAGGCAACAGTTTTGGAGAACCTGTTTGTTTAGTAGATACTAGCTAGAGAAAAGACAGCTAGTCAGTTGTAAGGCAACAGTTTTGGAGAACCTGTTTGTTTAGTAGATAGGAGCTAGAGAAAAGACAGCTAGTCAGTTGTAAGGCAACAGTTTCGGAGAACCTGTTTGTTTAGTAGATACTAGCTAGAGAAAAGACAGCTAGTCAGTTGTAAGGCAACAGTTTTGGAGAACCTGTTTGTTTAGTAGATACTAGCTAGAGAAAAGACAGCTGGTCAGTTGTAAGGCAACAGTTTCGGAGAACCTGTTTGTTTAGTAGATAGGAGCTAGAGAAAAGACAGCTAGTCAGTTGTAAGGCAACAGTTTCGGAGAACCTGTTTGTTTAGTAGATAGGAGCTAGAGAAAAGACAGCTAGTCAGTTGTAAGGCAACAGTTTCGGAGAACCTGTTTGTTTAGTAGATAGGAGCTAGAGAAAAGACAGCTAGTCAGTTGTAAGGCAACAGTTTCGGAGAACCTGTTTGTTTAGTAGATAGGAGCTAGAGAAAAGACAGCTAGTCAGTTGTAAGGCAACAGTTTCGGAGAACCTGTTTGTTTAGTAGATAGGAGCTAGAGAAAAGACAGCTAGTCAGTTGTAAGGCAACAGTTTCTGGAGAACCTGTTTGTTTAGTAGATAGGAGCTAGAGAAAAGACAGCTAGTCAGTTGTAAGGCAACAGTTTTGGAGAACCTGTTTGTTTAGTAGATAGGAGCTAGAGAAAAGACAGCTAGTCAGTTGTAAGGCAACAGTTTCGGAGAACCTGTTTGTTTAGTAGATACTAGCTAGAGAAAAGACAGCTGGTCACTTGTAAGGCAACAGTTTCGGAGAACCTGTTTGTTTAGTAGATAGGAGCTAGAGAAAAGACAGCTGGTCAGTTGTAAGGCAACAGTTTCGGAGAACCTGTTTGTTTAGTAGATAGGAGCTAGAGAAAAGACAGCTAGTCAGTTGTAAGGCAACAGTTTTGGAGAACCTGTTTGTTTAGTAGATAGGAGCTAGAGAAAAGACAGCTAGTCAGTTGTAAGGCAACAGTTTCGGAGAACCTGTTTGTTTAGTAGATAGGAGCTAGAGAAAAGACAGCTAGTCAGTTGTAAGGCAACAGTTCTGGAGAACCTGTTTGTTTAGTAGATAGGAGCTAGAGAAAAGACAGCTGGTCAGTTGTAAGGCAACAGTTTTGGAGAACCTGTTTGTTTAGTAGATAGGAGCTATAGAAGAGACAGCTGGTCAGTTGTAAGCCAACAGTTTTGGAGAACCTGTTTGTTTAGTAGATAGGAGCTAGAGAAAAGACAGCTAGTCAGTTGTAAGGCAACAGTTTCTGGAGAACCTGTTTGTTTAGTAGATAGGAGCTAGAGAAAAGACAGCTAGTCAGTTGTAAGGCAACAGTTTTGGAGAACCTGTTTGTTTAGTAGATAGGAGCTAGAGAAAAGACAGCTAGTCAGTTGTAAGGCAACAGTTTTGGAGAACCTGTTTGTTTAGTAGATAGGAGCTAGAGAAAAGACAGCTAGTCAGTTGTAAGGCAACAGTTTTGGAGAACCTGTTTGTTTAGTAGATAGGAGCTAGAGAAAGACAGCTAGTCAGTTGTAAGGCAACAGTTTTGGAGAACCTGTTTGTTTAGTAGATAGGAGCTAGAGAAAAGACAGCTAGTCAGTTGTAAGGCAACAGTTTTGGAGAACCTGTTTGTTTAGTAGATAGGAGCTAGAGAAAAGACAGCTGGTCAGTTGTAAGGCAACAGTTTTGGAGAACCTGTTTGTTTAGTAGATAGGAGCTAGAGAAAAGACAGCTAGTCAGTTGTAAGGCAACAGTTTTGGAGAACCTGTTTGTTTAGTAGATAGGAGCTAGAGAAAAGACAGCTAGTCAGTTGTAAGGCAACAGTTTTGGAGAACCTGTTTGTTTAGTAGATAGGAGCTAGAGAAAAGACAGCTAGTCAGTTGTAAGGCAACAGTTTTGGAGAACCTGTTTGTTTAGTAGATAGGAGCTAGAGAAAAGACAGCTAGTCAGTTGTAAGGCAACAGTTTTGGAGAACCTGTTTGTTTAGTAGATAGGAGCTAGAGAAAAGACAGCTAGTCAGTTGTAAGGCAACAGTTTTGGAGAACCTGTTTGTTTAGTAGATAGGAGCTAGAGAAAAGACAGCTAGTCAGTTGTAAGGCAAACAGTTTAGTTTGGAGAACCTGTTTGTTTAGTAGATAGGAGCTAGAGAAAAGACAGCTGGTCAGTTGTAAGGCAACAGTTTTGGAGAACCTGTTTGTTTAGTAGATAGGAGCTAGAGAAAAGACAGCTAGTCAGTTGTAAGGCAACAGTTTCGGAGAACCTGTTTGTTTAGTAGATAGGAGCTAGAGAAAAGACAGCTAGTCAGTTGTAAGGCAACAGTTTCGGAGAACCTGTTTGTTTAGTAGATAGGAGCTAGAGAAAAGACAGCTAGTCAGTTGTAAGGCAACAGTTTTGGAGAACCTGTTTGTTTAGTAGATAGGAGCTAGAGAAAAGACAGCTAGTCAGTTGTAAGGCAACAGTTTTGGAGAACCTGTTTGTTTAGTAGATAGGAGCTAGAGAAAAGACAGCTAGTCAGTTGTAAGGCAACAGTTTCGGAGAACCTGTTTGTTTAGTAGATAGGAGCTAGAGAAAAGACAGCTAGTCAGTTGTAAGGCAACAGTTTTGGAGAACCTGTTTGTTTAGTAGATAGGAGCTAGAGAAAAGACAGCTAGTCAGTTGTAAGGCAACAGTTTTGGAGAACCTGTTTGTTTAGTAGATAGGAGCTAGAGAAAAGACAGCTGGTCAGTTGTAAGGCAACAGTTTTGGAGAACCTGTTTGTTTAGTAGATAGGAGCTAGAGAAAAGACAGCTAGTCAGTTGTAAGGCAACAGTTTCGGAGAACCTGTTTGTTTAGTAGATACTAGCTAGAGAAAAGACAGCTGGTCAGTTGTAAGGCAACAGTTTTGGAGAACCTGTTTGTTTAGTAGATACTAGCTAGAGAAAAGACAGCTAGTCAGTTGTAAGGCAACAGTTTTGGAGAACCTGTTTGTTTAGTAGATAGGAGCTAGAGAAAAGACAGCTAGTCAGTTGTAAGGCAACAGTTTCGGAGAACCTGTTTGTTTAGTAGATACTAGCTAGAGAAAAGACAGCTGGTCAGTTGTAAGGCAACAGTTTTGGAGAACCTGTTTGTTTAGTAGATACTAGCTAGAGAAAAGACAGCTGGTCAGTTGTAAGGCAACAGTTTTGGAGAACCTGTTTGTTTAGTAGATAGGAGCTAGAGAAAAGACAGCTAGTCAGTTGTAAGGCAACAGTTTCGGAGAACCTGTTTGTTTAGTAGATACTAGCTAGAGAAAAGACAGCTGGTCAGTTGTAAGGCAACAGTTTTGGAGAACCTGTTTGTTTAGTAGATAGGAGCTAGAGAAAAGACAGCTAGTCAGTTGTAAGGCAACAGTTTCGGAGAACCTGTTTGTTTAGTAGATACTAGCTAGAGAAAAGACAGCTAGTCAGTTGTAAGGCAACAGTTTCGGAGAACCTGTTTGTTTAGTAGATAGGAGCTAGAGAAAAGACAGCTAGTCAGTTGTAAGGCAACAGTTTCGGAGAACCTGTTTGTTTAGTAGATAGGAGCTAGAGAAAAGACAGCTAGTCAGTTGTAAGGCAACAGTTTCGGAGAACCTGTTTGTTTAGTAGATAGGAGCTAGAGAAAAGACAGCTAGTCAGTTGTAAGGCAACAGTTTTGGAGAACCTGTTTGTTTAGTAGATAGGAGCTAGAGAAAAGACAGCTAGTCAGTTGTAAGGCAACAGTTTCGGAGAACCTGTTTGTTTAGTAGATAGGAGCTAGAGAAAAGACAGCTAGTCAGTTGTAAGGCAACAGTTTCGGAGAACCTGTTTGTTTAGTAGATAGGAGCTAGAGAAAAGACAGCTAGTCAGTTGTAAGGCAACAGTTTTGGAGAACCTGTTTGTTTAGTAGATAGGAGCTAGAGAAAAGACAGCTGGTCAGTTGTAA
Source organism: Tachypleus tridentatus (assembly GCF_004210375.1). Taxonomy (NCBI): domain Eukaryota; kingdom Metazoa; phylum Arthropoda; class Merostomata; order Xiphosura; family Limulidae; genus Tachypleus; species Tachypleus tridentatus. Next base: position 64,506,681 of record NC_134827.1, on the reverse strand, counting down.
GGCAACAGTTTTGGAGAACCTGTTTGTTTAGTAGATAGGAGCTAGAGAAAAGACAGCTAGTCAGTTGTAAGGCAACAGTTTCTGGAGAACCTGTTTGTTTAGTAGATAGGAGCTAGAGAAAAGACAGCTAGTCAGTTGTAAGGCAACAGTTTCGGAGAACCTGTTTGTTTAGTAGATAGGAGCTAGAGAAAAGACAGCTAGTCAGTTGTAAGGCAACAGTTTTGGAGAACCTGTTTGTTTAGTAGATAGGAGCTAGAGAAAAGACAGCTAGTCAGTTGTAAGGCAACAGTTTTGGAGAACCTGTTTGTTTAGTAGATAGGAGCTAGAGAAAAGACAGCTAGTCAGTTGTAAGGCAACAGTTTCGGAGAACCTGTTTGTTTAGTAGATAGGAGCTAGAGAAAAGACAGCTAGTCAGTTGTAAGGCAACAGTTTTGGAGAACCTGTTTGTTTAGTAGATAGGAGCTAGAGAAAAGACAGCTAGTCAGTTGTAAGGCAACAGTTTTGGAGAACCTGTTTGTTTAGTAGATAGGAGCTAGAGAAAAGACAGCTAGTCAGTTGTAAGGCAACAGTTTTGGAGAACCTGTTTGTTTAGTAGATAGGAGCTAGAGAAAAGACAGCTGGTCAGTTGTAAGGCAACAGTTTTGGAGAACCTGTTTGTTTAGTAGATAGGAGCTAGAGAAAAGACAGCTAGTCAGTTGTAAGGCAACAGTTTTGGAGAACCTGTTTGTTTAGTAGATAGGAGCTAGAGAAAAGACAGCTAGTCAGTTGTAAGGCAACAGTTTTGGAGAACCTGTTTGTTTAGTAGATAGGAGCTAGAGAAAAGACAGCTAGTCAGTTGTAAGGCAACAGTTTTGGAGAACCTGTTTGTTTAGTAGATAGAGCTAGAGAAAAGACAGCTGGTCAGTTGTAAGGCAACAGTTTTGGAGAACCTGTTTGTTTAGTAGATACTAGCTAGAGAAAAGATAGCTGGTCAGTTGTAAGGCAACAGTTTTGGAGAACCTGTTTGTTTAGTAGATAGGAGCTAGAGAAAAGACAGCTAGTCAGTTGTAAGGCAACAGTTTCGGAGAACCTGTTTGTTTAGTAGATAGGAGCTAGAGAAAAGACAGCTAGTCAGTTGTAAGGCAACAGTTTTGGAGAACCTGTTTGTTTAGTAGATAGGAGCTAGTTTGTTTAAAGACAGCTAGTCAGTTGTAAGGCAACAGTTTCGGAGAACCTGTTTGTTTAGTAGATACTAGCTAGAGAAAAGACAGCTGGTCAGTTGTAAGGCAACAGTTTTGGAGAACCTGTTTGTTTAGTAGATACTAGCTAGAGAAAAGACAGCTAGTCAGTTGTAAGGCAACAGTTTTGGAGAACCTGTTTGTTTAGTAGATAGGAGCTAGAGAAAAGACAGCTAGTCAGTTGTAAGGCAACAGTTTCGGAGAACCTGTTTGTTTAGTAGATAGGAGCTAGAGAAAAGACAGCTAGTCAGTTGTAAGGCAACAGTTTCGGAGAACCTGTTTGTTTAGTAGATAGGAGCTAGAGAAAAGACAGCTAGTCAGTTGTAAGGCAACAGTTTCGGAGAACCTGTTTGTTTAGTAGATAGGAGCTAGAGAAAAGACAGCTAGTCAGTTGTAAGGCAACAGTTTCGGAGAACCTGTTTGTTTAGTAGATAGGAGCTAGAGAAAAGACAGCTAGTCAGTTGTAAGGCAACAGTTTTGGAGAACCTGTTTGTTTAGTAGATAGGAGCTAGAGAAAAGACAGCTAGTCAGTTGTAAGGCAACAGTTTTGGAGAACCTGTTTGTTTAGTAGATAGGAGCTAGAGAAAAGACAGCTAGTCAGTTGTAAGGCAACAGTTTGGAGAACCTGTTTGTTTAGTAGATAGGAGCTAGAGAAAAGACAGTCAGTTGTAAGGCAACAGTTTCAGGAGAACCAGCTAGAGAAAAGACAGCTAGTCAGTTGTAAGGCAACAGTTTCGGAGAACCTGTTTGTTTAGTAGATAGGAGCTAGAGAAAAGACAGCTAGTCAGTTGTAAGGCAACAGTTTCGGAGAACCTGTTTGTTTAGTAGATAGGAGCTAGAGAAAAGACAGCTAGTCAGTTGTAAGGCAACAGTTTTGGAGAACCTGTTTGTTTAGTAGATAGGAGCTAGAGAAAAGACAGCTAGTCAGTTGTAAGGCAACAGTTTCGGAGAACCTGTTTGTTTAGTAGATAGGAGCTAGAGAAAAGACAGCTAGTCAGTTGTAAGGCAACAGTTTCGGAGAACCTGTTTGTTTAGTAGATAGGAGCTAGAGAAAAGACAGCTAGTCAGTTGTAAGGCAACAGTTTCGGAGAACCTGTTTGTTTAGTAGATAGGAGCTAGAGAAAAGACAGCTAGTCAGTTGTAAGGCAACAGTTTTGGAGAACCTGTTTGTTTAGTAGATAGGAGCTAGAGAAAAGACAGCTGGTCAGTTGTAAGGCAACAGTTTTGGAGAACCTGTTTGTTTAGTAGATACTAGCTAGAGAAAAGACAGCTGGTCAGTTGTAAGGCAACAGTTTTGGAGAACCTGTTTGTTTAGTAGATAGGAGCTAGAGAAAAGACAGCTAGTCAGTTGTAAGGCAACAGTTTCGGAGAACCTGTTTGTTTAGTAGATAGGAGCTAGAGAAAAGACAGCTAGTCAGTTGTAAGGCAACAGTTTTGGAGAACCTGTTTGTTTAGTAGATAGGAGCTAGAGAAAAGACAGCTAGTCAGTTGTAAGGCAACAGTTTCGGAGAACCTGTTTGTTTAGTAGATAGGAGCTAGAGAAAAGACAGCTAGTCAGTTGTAAGGCAACAGTTTCGGAGAACCTGTTTGTTTAGTAGATAGGAGCTAGAGAAAAGACAGCTAGTCAGTTGTGGAGAACCTGTTTGTTTAGTAGATAGGAGCTAGAGAAAAGACAGCTAGTCAGTTGTAAGGCAACAGTTTTGGAGAACCTGTTTGTTTAGTAGATAGGAGCTAGAGAAAAGACAGCTAGTCAGTTGTAAGGCAACAGTTTTGGAGAACCTGTTTGTTTAGTAGATAGGAGCTAGAGAAAAGACAGCTAGTCAGTTGTAAGGCAACAGTTTTGGAGAACCTGTTTGTTTAGTAGATAGGAGCTAGAGAAAAGACAGCTAGTCAGTTGTAAGGCAACAGTTTTGGAGAACCTGTTTGTTTAGTAGATAGGAGCTAGAGAAAAGACAGCTAGTCAGTTGTAAGGCAACAGTTTCGGAGAACCTGTTTGTTTAGTAGATAGGAGCTAGAGAAAAGACAGCTAGTCAGTTGTAAGGCAACAGTTTTGGAGAACCTGTTTGTTTAGTAGATAGGAGCTAGAGAAAAGACAGCTGGTCAGTTGTAAGGCAACAGTTTTGGAGAACCTGTTTGTTTAGTAGATAGGAGCTAGAGAAAAGACAGCTAGTCAGTTGTAAGGCAACAGTTTCGGAGAACCTGTTTGTTTAGTAGATACTAGCTAGAGAAAAGACAGCTGGTCAGTTGTAAGGCAACAGTTTTGGAGAACCTGTTTGTTTAGTAGATAGGAGCTAGAGAAAAGACAGCTAGTCAGTTGTAAGGCAACAGTTTTGGAGAACCTGTTTGTTTAGTAGATAGGAGCTAGAGAAAAGACAGCTAGTCAGTTGTAAGGCAACAGTTTTGGAGAACCTGTTTGTTTAGTAGATAGGAGCTAGAGAAAAGACAGCTAGTCAGTTGTAAGGCAACAGTTTCGGAGAACCTGTTTGTTTAGTAGATAGGAGCTAGAGAAAAGACAGCTAGTCAGTTGTAAGGCAACAGTTTCTGGAGAACCTGTTTGTTTAGTAGATAGGAGCTAGAGAAAAGACAGCTAGTCAGTTGTAAGGCAACAGTTTTGGAGAACCTGTTTGTTTAGTAGATAGGAGCTATAGAAGAGACAGCTGGTCAGTTGTAAGGCAACAGTTTTGGAGAACCTGTTTGTTTAGTAGATAGGAGCTAGAGAAAAGACAGCTAGTCAGTTGTAAGGCAACAGTTTTGGAGAACCTGTTTGTTTAGTAGATACTAGCTAGAGAAAAGACAGCTGGTCAGTTGTAAGGCAACAGTTTTGGAGAACCTGTTTGTTTAGTAGATAGGAGCTAGAGAAAAGACAGCTAGTCAGTTGTAAGGCAACAGTTTTGGAGAACCTGTTTGTTTAGTAGATAGGAGCTAGAGAAAAGACAGCTAGTCAGTTGTAAGGCAACAGTTTCGGAGAACCTGTTTGTTTAGTAGATAGGAGCTAGAGAAAAGACAGCTAGTCAGTTGTAAGGCAACAGTTTTGGAGAACCTGTTTGTTTAGTAGATAGGAGCTAGAGAAAAGACAGCTAGTCAGTTGTAAGGCAACAGTTTTGGAGAACCTGTTTGTTTAGTAGATAGGAGCTAGAGAAAAGACAGCTAGTCAGTTGTAAGGCAACAGTTTCGGAGAACCTGTTTGTTTAGTAGATACTAGCTAGAGAAAAGACAGCTGGTCAGTTGTAAGGCAACAGTTTTGGAGAACCTGTTTGTTTAGTAGATAGGAGCTAGAGAAAAGACAGCTAGTCAGTTGTAAGGCAACAGTTTTGGAGAACCTGTTTGTTTAGTAGATACTAGCTAGAGAAAAGACAGCTGGTCAGTTGTAAGGCAACAGTTTTGGAGAACCTGTTTGTTTAGTAGATACTAGCTAGAGAAAAGACAGCTGGTCAGTTGTAAGGCAACAGTTTTGGAGAACCTGTTTGTTTAGTAGATAGGAGCTAGAGAAAAGACAGCTAGTCAGTTGTAAGGCAACAGTTTCGGAGAACCTGTTTGTTTAGTAGATAGGAGCTAGAGAAAAGACAGCTAGTCAGTTGTAAGGCAACAGTTTCGGAGAACCTGTTTGTTTAGTAGATAGGAGCTAGAGAAAAGACAGCTGGTCAGTTGTAAGGCAACAGTTTCGGAGAACCTGTTTGTTTAGTAGATAGGAGCTAGAGAAAAGACAGCTAGTCAGTTGTAAGGCAACAGTTTTGGAGAACCTGTTTGTTTAGTAGATAGGAGCTAGAGAAAAGACAGCTAGTCAGTTGTAAGGCAACAGTTTCGGAGAACCTGTTTGTTTAGTAGATAGGAGCTAGAGAAAAGACAGCTAGTCAGTTGTAAGGCAACAGTTTCGGAGAACCTGTTTGTTTAGTAGATAGGAGCTAGAGAAAAGACAGCTAGTCAGTTGTAAGGCAACAGTTTTGGAGAACCTGTTTGTTTAGTAGATAGGAGCTAGAGAAAAGACAGCTGGTCAGTTGTAAGGCAACAGTTTTGGAGAACCTGTTTGTTTAGTAGATAGGAGCTAGAGAAAAGACAGCTAGTCAGTTGTAAGGCAACAGTTTCGGAGAACCTGTTTGTTTAGTAGATAGGAGCTAGAGAAAAGACAGCTAGTCAGTTGTAAGGCAACAGTTTCGGAGAACCTGTTTGTTTAGTAGATAGGAGCTAGAGAAAAGACAGCTAGTCAGTTGTAAGGCAACAGTTTTGGAGAACCTGTTTGTTTAGTAGATAGGAGCTAGAGAAAAGACAGCTAGTCAGTTGTAAGGCAACAGTTTTGGAGAACCTGTTTGTTTAGTAGATAGGAGCTAGAGAAAAGACAGCTGGTCAGTTGTAAGGCAACAGTTTTGGAGAACCTGTTTGTTTAGTAGATAGGAGCTAGAGAAAAGACAGCTAGTCAGTTGTAAGGCAACAGTTTCGGAGAACCTGTTTGTTTAGTAGATAGGAGCTAGAGAAAAGACAGCTAGTCAGTTGTAAGGCAACAGTTTTGGAGAACCTGTTTGTTTAGTAGATAGGAGCTAGAGAAAAGACAGCTAGTCAGTTGTAAGGCAACAGTTTTGGAGAACCTGTTTGTTTAGTAGATAGGAGCTAGAGAAAAGACAGCTAGTCAGTTGTAAGGCAACAGTTTTGGAGAACCTGTTTGTTTAGTAGATAGGAGCTAGAGAAAAGACAGCTAGTCAGTTGTAAGGCAACAGTTTTGGAGAACCTGTTTGTTTAGTAGATAGGAGCTAGAGAAAAGACAGCTAGTCAGTTGTAAGGCAACAGTTTTGGAGAACCTGTTTGTTTAGTAGATAGGAGCTAGAGAAAAGACAGCTGGTCAGTTGTAAGGCAACAGTTTTGGAGAACCTGTTTGTTTAGTAGATAGGAGCTAGAGAAAAGACAGCTAGTCAGTTGTAAGGCAACAGTTTTGGAGAACCTGTTTGTTTAGTAGATAGGAGCTAGAGAAAAGACAGCTAGTCAGTTGTAAGGCAACAGTTTCGGAGAACCTGTTTGTTTAGTAGATAGGAGCTAGAGAAAAGACAGCTGGTCAGTTGTAAGGCAACAGTTTTGGAGAACCTGTTTGTTTAGTAGATACTAGCTAGAGAAAAGACAGCTGGTCAGTTGTAAGGCAACAGTTTCGGAGAACCTGTTTGTTTAGTAGATAGGAGCTAGAGAAAAGACAGCTAGTCAGTTGTAAGGCAACAGTTTGGAGAACCTGTTTGTTTAGTAGATAGGAGCTAGAGAAAAGACAGCTAGTCAGTTGTAAGGCAACAGTTTCGGAGAACCTGTTTGTTTAGTAGATAGGAGCTAGAGAAAAGACAGCTGGTCAGTTGTAAGGCAACAGTTTCGGAGAACCTGTTTGTTTAGTAGATAGGAGCTAGAGAAAAGACAGCTAGTCAGTTGTAAGGCAACAGTTTTGGAGAACCTGTTTGTTTAGTAGATAGGAGCTAGAGAAAAGACAGCTAGTCAGTTGTAAGGCAACAGTTTCGGAGAACCTGTTTGTTTAGTAGATAGGAGCTAGAGAAAAGACAGCTAGTCAGTTGTAAGGCAACAGTTTTGGAGAACCTGTTTGTTTAGTAGATAGGAGCTAGAGAAAAGACAGCTAGTCAGTTGTAAGGCAACAGTTTTGGAGAACCTGTTTGTTTAGTAGATAGGAGCTATAGAAGAGACAGCTGGTCAGTTGTAAGGCAACAGTTTCGGAGAACCTGTTTGTTTAGTAGATAGGAGCTAGAGAAAAGACAGCTAGTCAGTTGTAAGGCAACAGTTTCTGGAGAACCTGTTTGTTTAGTAGATAGGAGCTAGAGAAAAGACAGCTAGTCAGTTGTAAGGCAACAGTTTGGAGAACCTGTTTGTTTAGTAGATAGGAGCTAGAGAAAAGACAGCTAGTCAGTTGTAAGGCAACAGTTTTGGAGAACCTGTTTGTTTAGTAGATAGGAGCTAGAGAAGAGACAGCTGGTCAGTTGTAAGGCAACAGTTTTGGAGAACCTGTTTGTTTAGTAGATACTAGCTAGAGAAAAGACAGCTGGTCAGTTGTAAGGCAACAGTTTTGGAGAACCTGTTTGTTTAGTAGATAGGAGCTAGAGAAAAGACAGCTAGTCAGTTGTAAGGCAACAGTTTCGGAGAACCTGTTTGTTTAGTAGATACTAGCTAGAGAAAAGACAGCTGGTCAGTTGTAAGGCAACAGTTTTGGAGAACCTGTTTGTTTAGTAGATAGGAGCTAGAGAAAAGACAGCTAGTCAGTTGTAAGGCAACAGTTTTGGAGAACCTGTTTGTTTAGTAGATAGGAGCTAGAGAAAAGACAGCTAGTCAGTTGTAAGGCAACAGTTTCGGAGAACCTGTTTGTTTAGTAGATAGGAGCTAGAGAAAAGACAGCTAGTCAGTTGTAAGGCAACAGTTTCGGAGAACCTGTTTGTTTAGTAGATAGGAGCTAGAGAAAAGACAGCTAGTCAGTTGTAAGGCAACAGTTTTGGAGAACCTGTTTGTTTAGTAGATAGGAGCTAGAGAAAAGACAGCTGGTCAGTTGTAAGGCAACAGTTTTGGAGAACCTGTTTGTTTAGTAGATAGGAGCTAGAGAAAAGACAGCTGGTCAGTTGTAAGGCAACAGTTTCGGAGAACCTGTTTGTTTAGTAGATACTAGCTAGAGAAAAGACAGCTGGTCAGTTGTAAGGCAACAGTTTTGGAGAACCTGTTTGTTTAGTAGATAGGAGCTAGAGAAAAGACAGCTAGTCAGTTGTAAGGCAACAGTTTCGGAGAACCTGTTTGTTTAGTAGATAGAGCTAGAGAAAAGACAGCTGGTCAGTTGTAAGGCAACAGTTTTGGAGAACCTGTTTGTTTAGTAGATAGGAGCTAGAGAAAAGACAGCTAGTCAGTTGTAAGGCAACAGTTTTGGAGAACCTGTTTGTTTAGTAGATAGGAGCTAGAGAAAAGACAGCTAGTCAGTTGTAAGGCAACAGTTTTGGAGAACCTGTTTGTTTAGTAGATAGGAGCTAGAGAAAAGACAGCTGGTCAGTTGTAAGGCAACAGTTTCGGAGAACCTGTTTGTTTAGTAGATAGGAGCTAGAGAAAAGACAGCTAGTCAGTTGTAAGGCAACAGTTTCGGGGAACCTGTTTGTTTAGTAGATAGGAGCTAGAGAAAAGACAGCTAGTCAGTTGTAAGGCAACAGTTTTGGAGAACCTGTTTGTTTAGTAGATAGGAGCTAGAGAAAAGACAGCTGGTCAGTTGTAAGGCAACAGTTTTGGAGAACCTGTTTGTTTAGTAGATAGGAGCTAGAGAAAAGACAGCTGGTCAGTTGTAAGGCAACAGTTTCGGAGAACCTGTTTGTTTAGTAGATACTAGCTAGAGAAAAGACAGCTGGTCAGTTGTAAGGCAACAGTTTTGGAGAACCTGTTTGTTTAGTAGATAGGAGCTAGAGAAAAGACAGCTAGTCAGTTGTAAGGCAACAGTTTTGGAGAACCTGTTTGTTTAGTAGATAGGAGCTAGAGAAAAGACAGCTGGTCAGTTGTAAGGCAACAGTTTTGGAGAACCTGTTTGTTTAGTAGATAGGAGCTAGAGAAAAGACAGCTGGTCAGTTGTAAGGCAACAGTTTCGGAGAACCTGTTTGTTTAGTAGATAGGAGCTAGAGAAAAGACAGCTAGTCAGTTGTAAGGCAACAGTTTCGGAGAACCTATTTGTTTAGTAGATACTAGCTAGAGAAAAGACAGCTGGTCAGTTGTAAGGCAACAGTTTTGGAGAACCTGTTTGTTTAGTAGATACTAGCTAGAGAAAAGACAGCTGGTCAGTTGTAAGGCAACAGTTTTGGAGAACCTGTTTGTTTAGTAGATAGGAGCTAGAGAAAAGACAGCTAGTCAGTTGTAAGGCAACAGTTTCGGAGAACCTGTTTGTTTAGTAGATACTAGCTAGAGAAAAGACAGCTGGTCAGTTGTAAGGCAACAGTTTTGGAGAACCTGTTTGTTTAGTAGATAGGAGCTAGAGAAAAGACAGCTAGTCAGTTGTAAGGCAACAGTTTCGGAGAACCTGTTTGTTTAGTAGATACTAGCTAGAGAAAAGACAGCTGGTCAGTTGTAAGGCAACAGTTTCGGAGAACCTGTTTGTTTAGTAGATACTAGCTAGAGAAAAGACAGCTAGTCAGTTGTAAGGCAACAGTTTCGGAGAACCTGTTTGTTTAGTAGATACTAGCTAGAGAAAAGACAGCTGGTCAGTTGTAAGGCAACAGTTTCGGAGAACCTGTTTGTTTAGTAGATAGGAGCTAGAGAAAAGACAGCTAGTCAGTTGTAAGGCAACAGTTTCGGAGAACCTGTTTGTTTAGTAGATAGGAGCTAGAGAAAAGACAGCTAGTCAGTTGTAAGGCAACAGTTTCGGAGAACCTGTTTGTTTAGTAGATAGGAGCTAGAGAAAAGACAGCTAGTCAGTTGTAAGGCAACAGTTTCGGGTACCCTGTTTGTTTAGTAGATAGGAGCTAGAGAAAAGACAGCTAGTCAGTTGTAAGGCAACAGTTTTGGAGAACCTGTTTGTTTAGTAGATAGGAGCTATAGAAGAGACAGCTGGTCAGTTGTAAGGCAACAGTTTTGGAGAACCTATTATTTAGTAGATACTAGCTAGAGAAAAGACAGCTGGTCAGTTGTAAGGCAACAGTTTTGGAGAACCTGTTTGTTTAGTAGATAGGAGCTAGATAAAAGACAGCTAGTCAGTTGTAAGGCAACAGTTTCGGAGAACCTGTTTGTTTAGTAGATACTAGCTAGAGAAAAGACAGCTGGTCAGTTGTAAGGCAACAGTTTTGGAGAACCTGTTTGTTTAGTAGATAGGAGCTAGAGAAAAGACAGCTAGTCAGTTGTAAGGCAACAGTTTCGGAAAACCTGTTTGTTTAGTAGATAGGAGCTAGAGAAAAGACAGTTAGTCAGTTGTAAGGCAAAAGTTTCGGGTACCCTGTTTGTTTAGTAGATAGGAGCTAGAGAAAAGACAGCTAGTCAGTTGTAAGGCAACAGTTTTGGAGAACCTGTTTGTTTAGTAGATAGGAGCTAGATAAAAGACAGCTAGTCAGTTGTAAGGCAACAGTTTCGGAGAACCTGTTTGTTTAGTAGATACTAGCTAGAGAAAAGACAGCTGGTCAGTTGTAAGGCAACAGTTTTGGAGAATTTGTTTGTTTAGTAGATAGGAGCTAGAGAAAAGACAGCTAGTCAGTTGTAAGGCAACAGTTTTGGAGAACCTGTTTGTTTAGTAGATAGGAGCTATAGAAGAGACAGCTGGTCAGTTGTAAGGCAACAGTTTCGGGTACCATGTTTGTTTAGTAGATAGGAGCTAGAGAAAAGACAGCTAGTCAGTTGTAAGGCAACAGTTTCGGGAACCTGTTTGTTTAGTAGATAGGAGCTAGAGAAAAGACAGCTAGTCAGTTGTAAGGCAACAGTTTTGGAGAACCTGTTTGTTTAGTAGATAGGAGCTAGAGAAGAGACAGCTGGTCAGTTGTAAGGCAACAGTTTTGGAGAACCTGTTTGTTTTGTAGATAGGAGCTAGAGAAAAGTCAGCTGGTCAGTTGTAAGGCAACAGTTTCGGAGAACCTGTTTGTTTAGTAGATACTAGCTAGAGAAAAGATAGCTGGTCAGTTGTAAGGCAACAGTTTTGGGTACTCTGTTTGTTTAGTAGATAGGAGCTAGTGAAAAGACAGCTAGTCAGTTGTAAAGGAACAGTTTTGGGTACTCTGTTTGTTTAGTAGATAGGAGCTAGTGAAAAGACAGCTAGTCAGTTGTAAAGGAACAGTTTTGGAGAACCTGTTTGTTTAGTAGATAGGAGCTAGAGAAAAGACAGCTAGTCAGTTGTAAGGCAACAGTTTTGGGTACTCTGTTTGTTTAGTAGATAGGAGCTTGTGAAAAGACAGCTAGTCAGTTGTAAAGGAACAGTTTCGGGTACCCTGTTTGTTTAGTAGATAGGAGCTAGAGAAAAGACAGCTAGTCAGTTGTAAGGCAACAGTTTTGGAGAACCTGTTTGTTTAGTAGATAGGAGCTATAGAAGAGACAGCTGGTCAGTTGTAAGGCAACAGTTTTGGAGAACCTGTTTGTTTTGTAGATAGGAGCTAGAGAAAAGTCAGCTGGTCAGTTGTAAGGCAACAGTTTCGGAGAACCTGTTTGTTTAGTAGATACTAGCTAGAGAAAAGATAGCTGGTCAGTTGTAAGGCAACAGTTTTGGAGAACCTGTTTGTTTAGTAGATACTAGCTAGAGAAAAAACAGCTGGTCAGTTGTAAGGCAACAGTTTTGGATACCCTGTTTGTTTAGTAGATACTAGCTAGAGAAAAGACAGCTAGTCAGTTGTAAGGCAACAGTTTCGGGTACCCTGTTTGTTTAGTAGATAGGAACTAGAGAAAAGACAGCTAGTCAGTTGTAAGGCAACAGTTTCGGAGAACCTATTTGTTTAGTAGATACTAGCTAGAGAAAAGACAGCTGGTCAGTTGTAAGGCAACAGTTTTGGAGAACCTGTTTGTTTAGTAGATACTAGCTAGAGAAAAGACAGCTGGTCAGTTATAAGGCAACAGTTTTGGAGAACTTGTTTGTTTAGTAGATAGGATCTAGAGAAAAGACAGCTAGTCAGTTGTATGGCAACAGTTTCGGAGAACCTGTTTGTTTAGTAGATACTAGCTAGAGAAAAGACAGCTGGTCAGTTGTAAGGCAACAGTTTTGGAGAACCTGTTTGTTTAGTAGATAGGAGCTAGAGAAAAGACAGCTAGTCAGTTGTAAGGCAACAGTTTCGGAGAACCTGTTTGTTTAGTAGATACTAGCTAGAGAAAAGACAGCTGGTCAGTTGTAAGGCAACAGTTTCGGAGAACCTGTTTGTTTAGTAGATAGGAGCTGGAGAAAAGACAGCTAGTCAGTTGTAAGGCAACAGTTTTGGGTACTCTGTTTGTTTAGTAGATAGGAGCTAGAGAAAAGACAGCTAGTCAGAGTTAAGGCAACAGTTTTGGAGAACCTGTTTGTTTAGTAGATAGGAGCTAGAGAAAAGACAGCTAGTCAGTTGTAAGGCAACAGTTTCGGAGAACCTGTTTGTTTAGTAGATAGAGCTAGAGAAAAGACAGCTAGTCAGTTGTAAGGCAACAGTTTCGGAGAACCTGTTTGTTTAGTAGATAGGAGCTAGAGAAAAGACATCTAGTCAGTTTTAAGGCAACAGTTTTGGAGAACCTGTTTGTTTAGTAGATAGGAGCTAGAGAAAAGACAGCTGGTCAGTTGTAAGGCAACAATTTCGGAGAACCTGTTTGTTTAGTAGATAGGAGCTAGAGAAAATACAGCTAGTCAGTTGTAAGGCAACAGTTTTGGAGAACCTGTTTGTTTAGTAGATAGGAGCTATAGAAGAGACAGCTGGTCAGTTGTAAGGCAACAGTTTCGGAGAACCTGTTTGTTTAGTAGATAGGAGCTAGAGAAAAGACAGCTAGTCAGTTGTAAGGCAACAGTTTCGGAGAACCTGTTTGTTTAGTAGATAGAAGCTAGAGAAAAGACAGCTAGTCAGTTGTAAGGCAAGCGTTTAGGGTACCCTGTTTGTTTAGTAGATAGGAGCTAGAGAAAAGACAGCTAGTCAGTTGTAAGGCAACAGTTTCGGAGAACCTATTTGTTTAGTAGATACTAGCTAGAGAAAAGACAGCTGGTCAGTTGTAAGGCAACAGTTTCGGAGAACCTGTTTGTTTAGTAGATAGGAGCTAGAGAAAAGACAGCTAGTCAGTTGTAAGGCAACAGTTTCGGGGAACCTGTTTGTTTAGTAGACACTAGCTAGAGAAAAGACAGCTTGTCACTTGTAAGGCAACAGTTTCGGAGAACCTTTTTGTTTAGTAGATAGGAGATAGAGAAAAGACAGCTAGTCAGTTGTAAGGCAACAGTTTTGGAGAACCTGTTTGTTTAGTAGATAGGAGCTAGAGAAAAGACAGCTGGTCATTTGTAAGGCAACAGTTTTGGAGAACCTGTTTGTTTAGTAGATAGGAGCTAGAGAAAAGACAGCTAGTCAGTTGTAAGGCAACAGTTTTGGAGAACCTGTTTGTTTAGTAGATACTAGCTAGAGAAAAGACAGCTGGTCAGTTGTAAGGCAACAGTTTCGGAGAACCTGTTTGTTTAGTAGATACTACCTAGAGAAAAGACAGCTAGTCAGTTGTAAGGCAACAGTTTCGGAGAACCTGTTGGTTTAGTAGATAGGAGCTAGAGAAAAGACAGCTAGTCAGTTGTAAGGCAACAGTTTCGGAAAACCTGTTTGTTTAGTAGATACTAGCTAGAGAAAAGACAGCTGGTCAGTTGTAAGGCAACAGTTTCGGAGAACCTGTTTGTTTAGTAGATAGGAGCTAGAGAAAAGTCAGCTGGTCAGTTGTAAGGCAACAGTTTCGGAGAACCTGTTTCTTTAGTAGATACTAGCTAGACAAAAGACAGCTGGTCAGTTGTAAGGCAACAGTTTTGGAGAACCTGTTTGTTTAGTAGATAGGAGCTAGAGAAGAGACAGCTAGTCAGTTGTAAGGCAACAGTTTCGGAGAACCTGTTTGTTTAGTAGATATTAGCTAGAGAAATGACAGCTGGTCAGTTGTAAGGCAACAGTTTTGGATACCCTGTTTGTTTAGTAGATACTAGCTAGAGAAAAGACAGCTAGTCAGTTGTAAGGCAAGCGTTTCGGGTACCTTGTTTGTTTAGTAGATAGGAGCTAGAGAAAAGACAGCTAGTCAGTTGTAAGGCAACAGTTTCGGAGAACCTATTTGTTTAGTAGATACTTTCTAGAGAAAAGACAGCTGGTCAGTTGTAAGGCAACAGTTTTGGAGAACCTGTTTGTTTAGTAGATACTAGCTAGAGAAAAGACAGCTGGTCAGTTATAAGGCAACAGTTTCGGAGAACCTGTTTGTTTAGTAGATAGGAGCTAGAGAAAAGACAGCTTGTCAGTTGTAAGGCAACAGTTTCGGGGAACCTGTTTGTTTAGTAGACACTAGCTAGAGAAAAGACAGCTAGTCACTTGTAAGGCAACAGTTTCGGAGAACCTTTTTGTTTAGTAGATAGGAGATAGAGAAAAGACAGCTAGTCAGTTGTAAGGCAACAGTTTTGGAGAACCTGTTTGTTTAGTAGATAGGAGCTAGAGAAAAGACAGCTGGTCAGTTGTAAGGCAACAGTTTTGGAGAACCTGTTTGTTTAGTAGATAGGAGCTAGAGAAAAGACAGCTAGTCAGTTGTAAGGCAACAGTTTCGGAGAACCTGTTTGTTTAGTAGATACTAGCTAGAGAAAAGACAGCTGGTCAGTTATAAGGCAACAGTTTCGGAGAACCTGTTTGTTTAGTAGATAGGAGCTAGAGAAAAGACAGCTAGTCAGTTGTAAGGCAAGAGTTTCGGAGAACTTGTTGGTTTAGTAGATAGGAGCTAGAGAAAAGACAGCTAGTCAGTTGTAAGGCAACAGTTTCGGAGAACCTGTTTGTTTAGTAGATAGGAGCTGGAGAAAAGACAGCTAGTCAGTTGTAAGGCAACAGTTTTGGGTACTCTGTTTGTTTAGTAGATAGGAGCTAGTGAAAAGACAGCTAGTCAGTTGTAAAGGAACAGTTTTGGAGAACCTGTTTGTTTAGTAGATAGGAGCTAGAGAAAAGACAGCTAGTCAGTTGTAAGGCAACAGTTTTGGGTACTCTGTTTGTTTAGTAGATAGGAGCTAGTGAAAAGACAGCTAGTCAGTTGTAAAGGAACAGTTTTGGAGAACCTGTTTGTTTAGTAGATAGGAGCTAGAGAAAAGACAGCTAGTCAGTTGTAAGGCAACAGTTTCGGAGAACCTGTTTGTTTAGTAGATAGAGCTAGAGAAAAGACAGCTAGTCAGTTGTAAGGCAACAGTTTCGGAGAACCTGTTTGTTTAGTTGATAGGAGCTAGAGAAAAGACAGCTGGTCAGTTGTAAGGCAACAGTTTCGGAGAACCTGTTTGTTTAGTAGATAGGAGCTAGAGAAAAGACAGCTGGTCAGTTGTAAGGCAACAGTTTCGGGTACCCTGTTTGTTTAGTAGATAGGAGCTAGAGAAAAGACAGCTAGTCAGTTGTAAGGCAACAGTTTCGGAGAACCTGTTTGTTTAGTAAATACTAGCTAGAGAAAAGACAGCTGGTCAGTTGTAAGGCAACAGTTTTGGAGAACTTGTTTGTTTAGTAGATAGGAGCTAGAGAAAAGACAGCTAGTCAGTTGTAAGGCAACAGTTTCGGAGAACCTGTTTGTTTAGTAGATAGGAGCTAGAGAAAAGACAGCTGGTCAGTTGTAAGGCAACTGTTTCGGAGAATCTGTTTGTTTAGTAGATAGGAGCTAGAGAAAAGACAGCTAGTCAGTTGTAAGGCAACAGTTTCGGAGAACCTGTTTGTTTAGTAGATACTAGCTAGAGAAAAGACAGCTGGTCAGTTGTAAGGCAACAGTTTCGGAGAACCTGTTTGTTTAGTAGGTACTAGCTAGAGAAAAGGCAGCTGGTCAGTTGTAAGGCAACAGTTTCGGAGAACCTGTTTGTTTAGTAGATAGGAGCTAGAGAAAAGACAGCTAGTCAGTTGTAAGGCAACAGTTTCGGAGAACCTGTTTGTTTAGTAGATACTGGCTAGAGAAAAGACAGCTGGTCAGTTGTAAGGCAACAGTTTCGGAGAACCTGTTTGTTTAGTAGATAGGAGCTAGAGAAAAGACAGCTAGTCAGTTGTAAGGCAACAGTTTTGCGTACTCTGTTTGTTTAGTAGATAGGAGCTAGAGAAAAGACACCTATTCAGTTGTAAGGCAACAGTTTTGGAGAACCTGTTTGTTTAGTAGATAGGAGCTAGAGAAAAGACAGCTAGTCAGTTGTAAGGCAACAGTTTCGGAGAACCTGTTTGTTTAGTATATAGGAGCTAGAGAAAAGACAGCTAGTCAGTTGTAAGGCAACAGTTTCGGAGAACCTGTTTGTTTGGTAGATAGGAGCTAGAGAAAAGACAGCTGGTCAGTTGTAAGGCAACAGTTTTGGAGAACCTGTTTGTTTAGTAGATACTTGTTAGAGAAAAGACAGCTGGTGAGTTGTAAGGCAACAGTTTTGGAGAACCTGTTTGTTTAGTAGATACTAGTTAGAGAAAAGACAGCTGGTCAGTTGTAAGGCAACAGTTTTGGAGAACCAGTTTTTTTAGTAGATAGGAGCTAGAGAAAATACAGCTAGTCAGTTGTAAGGCAACAGTTTTGGGTACTCTGTTTGTTTAGTAGATATGAGCTAGAGATAAGACAGCTGGTCAGTTGTAATGCAACAGTTTCGGAGAACCTGTTTGTTTAGTAGATAGGAGCTAGAGAAAAGACAGCTAGTCAGTTGTAAGGCAACAGTTTTGGAGAACCTGTTTGTTTAGTAGATAGGAGCTAGAGAAAAGACAGCTGGTGAGTTGTAAGGCAACAGTTTCGGAGAACCTGTTTGTTTAGTAGATAGAGCTAGAGAAAAGACAGCTAGTCAGTTGTAAGGCAACAGTTTCGGAGAACCTGTTTGTTTAGTAGATATAAGCTAGAGAAAAGACAGCTAGTCAGTTGTAAGGCAACAGTTTCGGAGAACCTGTTTGTTTAGTAGATCGGAGCTAGAGAAAAGACAGCTAGTCAGTTGTAAGGCAACAGTTTCGGAGAACCTGTTTGTTTAGTAGATAGGAGCTAGAGAAAAGACAGCTAGTCAGTTGTAAGGCAACAGTTTCGGGTACCCTGTTTGTTTAGTAGATAGGAGCTAGAGAAAAGACAGCTAGTCAGTTGTAAGGCAACAGTTTCGGAGAACCTGTTTGTTTAGTAGATAGGAGCTAGAGAAGAGACAGCTAGTCAGCACCGTCAGTTTTTGGGCTGCTTTTACTAACAAAATAGTAGGATTGACCATCGCTTAATAATGGCCGAAAGAACAAGCATATTGTACTTGGTTCGTATGTAGTGAAATGTTAATGAAAAAAATAAGTTAATTTTAGGCTTAGTGGATTCCGTTTATGTTGACAAACTAGTCATTAGACCAACAATTCTGGAAAAATACAGAAAAAAAAAACAGTTAATCGAAAATAATGGATTTAAAGTTTGAATTTCTTATAACCGAATAAAATCTTGTGTACAACCTTCCTGAAGCTTACGTTTTATAAAATCGTCCTGCAGATGGTGCCACTTTATTTTTAGTATACAACAGTATATAACTTTGAAATTCACTTGAAAGCGACCATTTCCTGATAGCACCGAAAACCTCATATTTTACGAAAATTGTTTTGGTTAAGAATTCCTCACTACATCAGCCAATATTTAATATATCAAAAGTATATTTTAACGCAAAGAATCAGACAGTGGAGTCCAGGGTATTAGAATTCATTTTGTTTTATGTTAGCCGACAAGAAGAAGAAATAATGAACGATAGGACAATCACATTTACACGAAGTTTCGCTTAACAGATTTTTTAGGGACTGCTCTACAGAATTTCCCGAAGAAACTGTAAAGTGAAACGTTGGATAAATATAACATTTTTTACTTGAAGTCTTATGGTTATTTTCAAACTACTTAACAAGTATTATTTTTAACGGGTAAGGTTTAAGAGTTATTCTTTATAATTGTTGTTTTGAATTAATCACAAAGCTACAGAATGGGCTGTCTGTGCTCTGCCCACCACGGGTATCGAAATCCGGTTTTTAGCGTTGTAAGTCCGCAGACATACCGCTGAGCCACTGGGGGGGTTTCTTTATAATTAATAAGTACAGAATATTATATATAAAACTAAAAATAAGGATGGAAAGTTTTATATGAAGCTATAGAAAGAATGTAATGTAACATTGTATGCATATAAAATTAAGAAAATGGAGAAGAATCTTCATGTGTATCTACTTATTGTCTTAAATGTGACAATCTATATAATTTAACATTTTTTACCAGTAATTTTTGATATGATTGGGCACAGACTGGATCTTTGGTAGAGCTGTGAATTTCGGAGCTATCGAACCGAGTTAGAATCGAAATACCCCAAAACATTTCTCGCACTAAAAACTGTGGGAGTGTAATAGGAGTGTTTGGCAATCCCTTAGCGCGGATGGTGAGCGGTAGTGGTGCTTCTTAGTGGCTACCTTCTATGCGGTCAGTAGTTCAAAATTAGGGACAGCAGTTTTTGTACCCTTCCCACAAAAACAAATACAAGTTTAAATGAATGTTCTAAGAACACCGTTTGTTATTAAAATCGAATAAAAATTGCTTCAGATTGTATCTGTTTAACCCTTTTAGAACCAATATTTGTGAAACGTCACGGTTGCGACGGGGTCTCTGAAAAGCCGACGTTTCAGGATATGTTTTATGTTTTAATCCGAAACGTTAAAAACAAACAGTAAAGCTTCTTATTGCTAGAACCAGAATTTGAAAACTTGGAAAGTTAAAACTTGCTCATGAGAACTCCGCGATTTTAATATTTTTATTTTTATATTATAATTCCCGACATTTTGAAAACTCCTGTTTATAAAATTTAAACATTTCTTTCGTATTAAATATCGATAATTTATAATAGATCTTATTATAATAAAGACAGAAAATAACTCAAATAGAACAAGTACATTTTCAAGCCTCTTCAATAGTGAAACTTTAAAACTCATAGTTAATAGATGAAAGAAGTGTAATTGTAAGCCTTACCGTTATACAACATGGTAGTTTCTGCTTCTAGAATCCCCGAATCTCTCTTCACTCTGAACATGTACGTTATGCTGTTCAACTTACAAATTCTGTAATGGCCTATGAAGTTTTCACACTGATACTAAAAACGGATAAGGTGTTAAATAGTCGGTGTTTCCGACGTCTTAGGGCTTCGATATTCTGAAGAAAGGTTGATAAGAGTATATTTAGTGATTGTTCGTTTAGTGGAGGAAATAAATAACACACGAAAGAGTTGTTTCTGATTTGGAAAGTCGCTCACATTATTTAAGTCGAGGAAGTTTTCCCAGTGTTTGGGGCTACGGATTGTGAGACCTCGGTTAGCGTTTGAAAGGCTGGTAAATGGGGCGACTGTTTTACCTCCCACATTTAATGAGCTGTTCAACTATAAGCCCATAATAACGTTTAAATAGCTGTTGAGGGACATTTTGATCAACCAACCACTTATACCGACCGTGATCTCTGGATTATTTGCTCGATTCGGCACGGCCGCTCAACTATCGCATCTTACTGCGAGATCACTGGTTGCTATAGCAACAGTCGTTGGTATCCAATCAGACAAGTGCAGGAGAAATCCCGAGGGCTGATACAAACTGGCTGGTTACGCCTTATTTTGACCACTACCGGATACTGGAGACCAAGTGTAAGATTCACTCCTGCGTTAGGAACGTAATATAAGGGTAATATCAGATTACATACACACACACTTATTCGTTGTCGTACCTGATTTCTGCTTGTACCCCTCCCAAGATGGATGGCTCAACAGTAAGTCTGCAACCTCACGACGCTAAAAATCGAGTTTACGTACCCGTGGTGAGATACTATAGTTTGACGCTTAACAACAACCAAACCAAAACATATTTCGAAAACATATGCTACTAGCGATGTGAACGCGTGCTTTTCACGTAACTGAGAAGGACTTTGCGTTGGAATTTTTACAGCGGGCCTTATTTTACACGTTTTCACTCATATTAAATAATATGAGAAACTGGCAAAGAAAAACTTGTATTTCGAACAGTCGGGTTTTTATAATCGCTTATTTTAAGAGCAACATGACTTGGATTCAGTTTAATAAAGACGTTACAAATAGAATGGACGAGACAGACGTAAAGAACGCATCAACATTCGAAACAGTAAATATATATCTGTGAGTGAAAAACGTATGCAGATATATTTAGTCCAGTCACAATTTAAAAAGTGTATAATACACATCAGGAAATAATGTACAAATAGCGTATCTGTTTCACTTCAGATACGATAACCAAGTCTGGTTTTAAATCAGCTGTAAACAAATGTCTTAGATCAGTGAGTAAAGACCAAGTGTTTATTTGTTGTGACCACTTTATTAAAACTTTAATTAAAGTTACCCTGTTGCTTTAAGTATATGGGAAACTTTGAAAATTGTGCTATCTATCTTTGTGAATTATTAAGTTGAACTCAAACTGGATAGAGAAGATAAAATACCTTCTTGTTATCTGTCGTCCATTATGGATGATCAAGTACTTTGTCATTTATAGTGGATACACTGTCCTCGTGTCTTATATAGTGAATAATCTAAACTCTTGTCATTTATAGTGGATACACTGTTCTCGTGTCGTATATAGTGGATAATCTAAACTCTTGTCATTTATAGTGGATACACTGTTCTCGTGTCGTATATAGTGGATAATCTAAACTCTTGTCATTTATAGTGGATACACTGTTCTCGTGTCGTATATAGTGGATAATCTAAACTCTTGTCATTTATAGTGGATACACTGTTCTCGTGTCGTATATAGTGGATAATCTAAACTCTTGTCATTTATAGTGGATAATCTAATCTTGTCATTTATAGTGGATACACTGTCTCGTGTCGTTTGTAGTGGATAATCTAATCTTGTATATTGTGCATAGCCTAATCTCTTGTCGTTTATAGTGGATAATCTAATCTCTTGTCATTTATAGTGGATAACCTAATCTCTTGTCATTTATAGCAGATACTCTAAAATTGTATATTGTGCATAATCTGATCTCTGGTCATTTATAGCATATAATTTAATCTTGTCGTATATAGTGGATAATCTAATCTATTATCATGTATAGTAGATAATCTAATATTGTATATTGTGCATAGTCTAATCTCGTCATTTATAGTGAATAATCTAATCGTGTCGTATATAGTGGATAATCTGTTCTCTTGTAGTCTATCACAGATAATTTACTTTTATCATGGATAATCTACTGTTTCATTACCAAAATGGGTAATATACATTTTGTTACTTATAATTAATTACCTTTATTGTTGTTATTTAACTTGAATAATGCATTTTGTTTTAATCTTTAATCATTAATGGGTTTTTCTTCATCAAAAGCTTCATTTTACTTTTCGTATTTTATCTTCCTTCTATCAACGTATTATTTCTTCTTGCCCCTGTAGATTTGCTTTTCCTATCGTCGGACAAGTTTGACAGTGAAGACAGTCATTGTTCAAGACGGTAATGTATCGCTGAAGTTAACTACAATCTACACGCTGTTTTAGAAATGGTTTAGTTTATTTATCATACATTCTGGTTATCGAAACACTTCCTTACTTTTGAAGAACCACATTTCCTATTAATGACATCGAGCAAAGATAAACGCCTACAAAATGGAATTTCTTAACATATGTTGTAACAATAGAGTGCATAAGTGGGAAGGTAATGTGTCAGTTTACTGGAGAGAGTAAAATTCTGATTTCCAAAGACATATACTTCTATGACAGTGGCTCAAGACAATAACTAGTGTTTGCAAGTGAGAGGTATTGTTTATTTATTGACAATATTGGTTATTGTAGTAAGTATATCAGAAATCATTATTTTATTTTAATGTATTATTTACTACAAATTTATTATATAGATTGTTTTGCATTGTTAGTCTAAAAATAATATTCAATTCTAATCTTAATATCCTAAGACAATCGACCCTTGTGAGATATTATTGGGTTTACGGCCGAAAATGTCGTTAACAGTGGGGACACTCAACAATTGAAATAAAGTATTAAATTAATTTCTATCGAAATCCTAACCATAACATTTTTCCTACTTCTAGCCTAAAATAATAAACTTAAACTTGTACTCTGGTTATTTTCCAGTTTCATTTATTGAATTACGCAATCAACAATAGTTCGGGAGATAAGAATTATCTTTAACATATTAGTAATAATATTTGTTGTAAGGCCCCAGTTTGTGTTTTCCTTTGAGCATCTGGTTCTTATGTGGGAAGTGACAAAAGTTACTCAGTATCAGTGAAACTGTCCATCTTCTTACTGAGCAGAGTTATTAAAAAATATAGATGTTATGCGATGTAAGATTACATCTCTGATTACTAGAACAAATATTTATTTTATCCATAGCAGTTTGTGTTTTCAATAAGGCTCATGAGGCACCACCCAACCTTTTGTTCAGTACAATACGGAAACTGTTTATCTAACTGACTGAAATATATTATACAGTGTATAATATATTAAAACATAGTTATTGACTCCACGTTTGTATCATTGTATCCAGTCATAATCAATCTTCTCCTACACTTCTTCTCCTTCATAATCAGTCTTCTTTCTTTTCTCCTTCGTAATCAGTCTTCTCCTGAACTTATTCTCCTTCATAATCTGTCTTCTCCTGTACTTCTCCTTCATAATCAATCTTCTCCTTCATAATCAGTCCTCTTCTGCAATTCTTCTCCTTCATAATCACTCTTCTCCTGTACTTCTCCTTCATAATCAATCTTCTCCTACACTTCTTCTCCTTCATAATCAGTCCTCTTCTGCAATTCTTCTCCTTCATAATCACTCTTCTCCTGTACTTCTCTTTCATAATCTGTTCTCTCCTGTACTTCTTCTCCTTCACAATCAGTCTTCTCCTGTACTTCTATTTTACAATCTGTCCACTTTGCAGTTCTTCTCCTTCATAATCCTCTTCTCCCTAGATTTCTATTTCATAATCTGTTCTCTCCTGTACTTCTTCTCCTTCATAATCAGTCTTCTCCTGTACTTCTCTTTCACAATCAGTCCTCTCCTGTACTTCTCTTTTATAATCTGTCCTCTCCTGTACTTCTTCTCCTTCACAATCAGTCTTCTCCTGTACATCTCTTTCACAATCAGTCCTCTCCTGTACTTCTTTTCTTTCATAATCTGTCCTCTCCTGTACTTCTTCTCCTGTATTTCTATTTCACAATCTGTCCACTTCTGCAATTCTTCTCCTTCATAATCACTCTTCTCCTGTACTTCTATTTCATAATCTGTTCTCTCCTGTACTTCTTCTCCTTCATAATCAGTCTTCTCCTGTACTTCTTCTCTTTCATAATCTGTTCTCTCCTACACTTCTTCTCCTTCATAATCAGTCTTCTCCTGTACTTCTTCTCTTTCATAATCTGTCCTCTCCTGTACTTCTTCTCCTTCATAATCACTCTTCTCCTGTACTTCTTCTCTCTGAGTCTTTTTACTGTACACTTTTTGTTAATCTTACTAAGTTATACACGAGTAACGTCTTCTCCTTAAATTAATTATATTATGTACTAGATAAGCTGACAAAGACTTGCCAAAACATGCAAGAAAACAGCATGTAGTACAGTTGTAAAAACACTTTTAATAACGCACCTAAAGCAGAAAACAGAATGTGTGTGAATAGAAAACTCAGTGTTACAGTAAACAGTTGTAGTTTGAACAAATACAGCTAATTAAATGTATACCTATGATCTAATTGTTTCAGAATCTCTCGTAACCATCTCATCACAATCACCGCTAATTTTTAACTAAAGGAGAGTAGTTAGATATAAACACACTATATACCATTCTCCATTTGTCTTCATATATGTATCTACGTATACGTGTGTTCTGAAGAGACGAAGGGCGCAGGCTGACCCCATGGCAGAACTGTGAATTTCGGGCTGGTTGGCAATCGAGGTTCGGAAACGCACAATATCAGAAAGTATTTGGATGCGTTATCAATGTAACAGTCAGTTCCTTTCCGTGGATGATCAGTGGTGAGGTGCTTAGTGCTTGTAACTTGCTTCCTTCCCTCTGATGAGTAGTACAAAATGAGGGACGGAGACATATAAACGTAACAGCTTTGTCATATATATATATAACACACACACACATATATATAACACAAATACACGTTTAACACGAATGTTCGAGGTAAAACGTTTATTACTGAAAAACAAATGAAAATTACCTAAATTGTTATATGTTTGATTATAAGTAGCATAGCTTTGCCAAAATTTACAAATACGTTATCGTTATTTATTAAAATTAATGAATAATCCAAGAAGATAAACCGTAACTTATCTATTGTACTGATGTTATTATTTTTAAAGATACCTTACGTTCACGTTTATCATAGGAGCGAACCAGCTACGCCAATAATTTCTATTTCCGAGGATTGTGTGACATTCTGTTCACACTGAATCTGATGATGTACAGTTCACGAGGCCTTTCCTGAATAAAATGAACAATAAGTTAATCCAGTGTAAGATTTTTATATCTCCAGTTTTTCTTGGTTGCTCTGAGTATCAAGGTGGAAATGATAAATTGGACTCCAGTTTCAAAATACAGCCGCGTCCCACTGGCACAGCTTTATGTCCATGGACGTACAAAGCTAGAAACTGGGTTTCGATACCTGTGGTGGGCAGAGCACAGACAGCCCATTCTGTAGCTTTGTGCTTAATACCAAACCAACAACTTTTCAATACCCCCCCCCTAGTATAGCGGTAAGTCTACGGATTTACAACGCTAAAGTCAGGGGTTCGATTCCCCTCAGTGGGCTCAGCAGATAGCCCGATGTGGCTTTGCACAAGAAACACACACACACACACACACACACACACAACTTTTCAAAATACAGCCAATGTTTGTTTACAAAACAAGTCGAGTTCTTGTTTGTACCCGCTTGATGTACTTCGTCTTTTGATTGGCTGGAGTTCCGATGACTTGATATTTGGAGCTTAAACATGTTAAAGTTTGAAACAGCTCGTGTCATCAGTTATTCGATTCGTCGTGATCACATCTTCTGGCTGACGTCAAATGTCACGTGGGCTGTAGTTCACCCCGCCATACTGAAAATCAAGCGCTTAAATGTCCTTTAGGTTAAAGATGACAAATTTGTCATCTAATATCATGTTTTTGGCGATGTGTATAAATAAAGACATACCGAAAAACTGAATAGCTGTATGGTTTAGGACCCATACATTTCTTGACAGAGACGACGTTCGCTCCACTGATATTAAGTGAAGCTTTACTGAACTTTGTAATTATATATATTACATTTTCGTGCTAGATGTCTGAAATCCAATATGATGGGGGGGGGGGTATTACACTACGTGCAAGACCTCGTGATAATACCCTTTCTTTATCCATATAAAATGTTGTCTATCTTACGGTAACTGTTTAATTAGAGACGTAACTAAATGTCTTGTTTACGTGGAAGACTTTGAAAAACATTAAGTTCAGTTTAATATATTGTCTTTCAACCTAGACTGTCGTCCACTTTCCAAGATATCAGAAGTTAACCTTAGGATAATAGAAATACACAATACACTCGTAGACGTTCTTAAAGGTCCAGTAACAATAGATATGTCACCAGATAACTTTAAGATAGTAGAAATGCACCGTTTCACACAGGATATTCGTGGAGGCCTCCAAAAGTACACGAACGTTGCACTTGTTTTATTCAAGGCAAGTTTTGTTTTCACTTTCAGTTTTCTGCCTTTGTGGCTTTTCACATTTATTTTAGATTTTTTTTTTAAAAATAGAAAACAACACATGTGTATCAGTTGTAAGGTTAAGATAATAACACACGTGATTATAAACTTTTTTTTACCTTTGTTCGTATCATAAATATATACTCATAAACTGTTTAAGTACCATAGTATTTGAACTCTTCACAAATTATTCGTGTTTGTGTCCTGTATTATTACTAGCTTCTCACACCGGTTATCCTTATAAAATCGCCAGTGTGTACGTCAGAGACGTCTTGTTTCAGAGAAATGAAGTTTTTGTCGATCTCTCTTTCTCGTCCACTCGACGAT
Organism: Tachypleus tridentatus; assembly: GCF_004210375.1. Classification (NCBI taxonomy): domain Eukaryota; kingdom Metazoa; phylum Arthropoda; class Merostomata; order Xiphosura; family Limulidae; genus Tachypleus; species Tachypleus tridentatus. The sequence goes on along the minus strand of NC_134827.1, from coordinate 64,480,837 downwards.
AGATGGATGAGTGAAGCTAAACGAATCTCACCGCTTCCTTCCTGTAACACCTACCCTTCTACCTTATCGCCATGAGGGCGATTTTCGGCGCCTTGTTCGCATGCTTATCGCCGCCGCTCGTGATTGAATATCGGCAGCGGGTCCTGAAAGTTGTCGTAGTTAAGTTTTCACCTCGCAGGAAGTCAGACATTCGTTCCTTTTACTTTGTAACAAAGTTTACTTTTATTCTCGGTCGGAATGTTAATCAGTTTCTTCGATCTGAAGAGAAATAACAGAAGTCAGTGATAAAAGAAACCGTTTTCTGCGAATAGGACGCTCACGACATTTGCGAGTGTTTATTTCGCGACACCAAGATAACGTAGTGCCGTTAAATTAGCGGATTTTCAGGGTAATGTTACATTAAAGTGATGAAATACTAGGATAATACAGTATCTTTTAAAAAGACAGATTTTTAGGACGATGTAATTAGGTTAAAGTGACAGAAAGGCAGTGAGTTGTAGTTAGATTTATTTGTAGTAATGTAGTGTCGTATATTTAGTACAAGGTATTAATATTAATATGACGAATTCCCAGCTCTTATTAAGTCTAAATAACAACAGTAATTATGTGCTAAGAATATTGAATATTTTACCATTATCTGTTGTTATAAACAATGTTAGTAATCAGTATCTGTGAGATTACGTGACCTAGGTTACCATATGGTGAAATAAAACAGACTCCAAAGCTCACAGATATATATATTTCACCATTATAATAGGCCTAACTGTATTTTTGCTGAGCTGATCAGCTTGAATAAGTGAAACTGTAGTCCTCAGCATAGGATACAGCCAATCAAAGAATGCATTAGGCCTTTACGTCACAGATACTGTTTTCAGATCCACCCCTGGTGTAAAACGAAACAAATATTTTACGCACACATATATATATTTACACAGAGTGTTTGTTTTTTGTTTTGTTTTGAATATCGCGCAGAGCTACTCGAGGGCTATCTGCGCTAGCCGTTCCTAATTTAGCAGTGTAAGACTAGAGGGAAGGCAGCTAGTCATCACCACCCACCGCCAACTCTTGGGCTACTCTTTTTACCAACGAGTAGTGGGATTGACCGTCACATTATAACGCCCCCACGGCTGAAAGGGCGAGCATGTTTTATGCGACCGGGATTCGAACTCGCGACCCTCGGATTACGAGTCGAACGCCTTAACACGCTTGGCTATGCGAGGCCCAGAGTGTCAGTAAATGGTGTTTCGAATAATGTTAGTAATGGATAATTAACGAAATAATTACGGTTATTATCACCAGGTGGTATTCTATGTTGTATTAGTGTAAGATAAGATAAGATAAAGTTCTACGCTATAGTATCACAATTCACCATTCTTCATTACACAAAAGAAATATATCGAGTGGTATAGGTTATTCTTTACGAGAGACACGAAGAGAGAAAATTGTTATTATTGTCGAATACTGTTCTGAACTGTAATGACCTGTCTTTCATTATATGTTCTTATATGAAACCAAGAAATGTTCTATTTATTGGTAATGGCTATTAGTCGTATTTCTGGGACAATTTTAGGACCTCTAAGCTGAAGAACTGACGAATTTTTCTTTATAAAACTTGGACAACTGACACGTTTTTGTATATGGATTTTGAACAACTGGCACGTTTTTGTATATGAATATTTGACAATTAACACGTTTTTATATGAAACTTGGACAACTGACACGTTTTTTATATGAAACTTGAACAACTGACACGTTTTTGTATGTGAATTTTGAAAAACTGACACGTTTTTGTAAATGAAAATAACATTTTTCTTCGACACGTTTCTAACCATTGACTCAAATTCAGATACTAAGGTCTTGAATACAAAGATTCTTTTTGATAAAGACAGCAGTAAAGATAAATTTCACATTTTATGATAACTTTGACTATTGGCTAAGTTACAGAACCAAAAGGATTACATAGTCTTAACTTATGAGTTTGTTTTGTGAATTTCATGCAAAACTACACGAGGGCTATCAGCGCTAGTCGTCCCTAATTTAGCAGTGTAAGACTAGAAGGAAGGCAGCTAGTCATCACCATCCATCGCCAGCTATGAAGCTACTCTTTTACCAACAAATAGTGGGACTGACCGTCACATTATAACGCTTCCACGGGTTGAAAGGGCGAGAATGTTTGGTGAGACGGGGATTCGAGCCCACAACTCTCAGATTACGAATTCAGTGCCTTAACCACCTGGCCGTGGCAGGCCCTCAAGGTAGGAGTCACAAAAACACACATGCTTAAAACACGTTACTTGATTAAGTCACAAGTGCTTAACAACCTGCTTAAGTCAACAACCTGCTTAAAACATTATGCATTAAAATGTATTTTTTATCATAAATTATTTGTGAACACAAAACTACACAATGGTCTAATTGTGGTGTGCCAACTACGGGTATCTAAACCCGATTTTTACGTCATAAGCCTAGAGACTTACCACTCACAGGGCTTTATCAGACTATAGTAATTTTCTCGATATACTAAAAACTTTAACTACTTTCATCAACCATTTCTCATCGTGGTTTAAAGTGGAATAAGAGATAATATGAATCATTCGTAATTACTGGTAGTGCTGGTAACTGGGAAACACGCCGTGGACTTGATTTCTGGATCGAAAGAATTTTAAAGTCCGAAAAAAAAACATTTTTCTTTCATTCATCTAAACAATGTACCAATTTCTTGTGTGTTCTTTCAAGCGTTTGTAAGTCCTTTCCTCATATTAGTCCTTGAAATTCCATAAGGTTCAGCAACGAACTCCGTAAGATGATAAATTATACAGGGGGTGGTCCATCAAATATTCAGCTTTCAAAGATTTATTATCTTTTAGATAACTTTTACTATCGAATAGTGGGATTGACCGTTACGCTATAACACCCCGACAGCTGAATGGGCGAGCATATATAGTGTGACGGGGATTCAAACCCGAGACCGGTAAATTGTGAATCGATGACCCTAAGGACCTGGTATTATTGAACAAAATAACAATAGAAGCAAGAACAAGCCACATAAAGTACAGAAAGTTGTGTAAGTTATTTTACTCTTTAGGGGACTTGAAAACCTCTGATAAAATGTGATATATATATGTATTCTTTGGGCAAGCTGGACTAGATCCACCACTTGGATTGAACCCCGAATTCTACATTGTATGACCTCAAGCTTAATAGCGGGTTAAAGTAGGGTTCAGACAATATCAGACATGTATTCATTTACTTCGCGGTTAAAAACAAACACGTTTATTTTGAGGCGAACATAATTTCGTGTGTAATAAAGTATGTGTATTTGACAGGATGTATGCGAAAGTGTTTAGTAAAAACAATGTGCTGGTTAAGTAAGTTAAAGATGTAATTATTTTCAAACTCATTACAAAGATCTCGAGTTCGAGTACTGTTTTCGTGTTTCTCTGTGTTCGCTCTTTTACAAAAGTGACATTTAAATTTAACCAATTTACATGTGGATTCTAGAAAATTTTACATTTTTAGCCATTTCTGGGTCCCCCGCTAGTACAGCGGTATGTCTTCGGATTTACAACGCTAAAATCAGGGGTTCGATTTCCCTCGGTGGGCTGAGAAGATAGCTCGATGTGGCTTTGCTGTTAGAAAAACACACACACACACTCCATTTCTGCGGTATCCCACAGTGTCATCCTTGGTTATATTAACTCTCAAATTACCAGTTTGTTTATATACTATTTACCTCCGGCAGGAGTCGCATATTGTGTTGAATAATATTATGTTTTTGCTTGTTGCAAAAACGTGTTTAAAGAACTAACCAAAAGCAATTATGAGAATATCTTGAGTTTGAAACACGTGCAACACCTCAAAAATGTTTAGTGGATACGCAGTATTGATTGTTTTATATTTCATGTGAAGTCCACCGCTAGTACAGCGGTAAGTGTACGGATTTACAACGCTAAAATCAGGGGTTCGATTCCTCTCAGTGCACTCAGCAGATGGCCTGATGTGGCTTTGCTATAAGACTTACACACGTATTTCTTGTATGACTCCTATGCTATTAGAGCAAAATAGTAAACCCCCAGACAGTTTTCTCTCGTAATGACTAATGATGAAATGTCTTTGCGATATACTTACTACAATTTCTTGCCATGGTTATAGAAATAGGAAAAAGTTTAAAAATATTTCTAATGTTTGGAAAATCGGATTGTTTGTTTAATTTCGCACAAAGCTACTCGAGGGCTATCTGCGCTATCCGTCCCTAATTTAGCAGTGTAAGACTAAAGGGAAGGCAGCTAGTCATCACCACCCACCACCAATCTTTATGATACCCTTTTACCAAGTAGAATTGACAATCACATTATAACGTCCCCACGTCTGAAGAGGCGAGCATGCTTGGAGTGATGGGGATTCGAACCCGCGACCCTCAAATTTATAAGTCGAGTGCCTTAACCACCTGGTCATGCTGGGCCACAAATAACTTTGCGAAAGTAGTTGGTACAGCTTTTTGAACAAATTTAAAATCGAACGTTATTTTTACACATTAATTACTTGTTTGCTTCTCGTGTTTATTTAAACGTTTCGCGCAAAATTTCACGCAGTTCATGTGCACACAGCTGTTCCTTATTTTATTTCTAATAGGCTACATCACCCTCCGCCAACATTTCCGTTACTCCTGTTTCACTAAAGAGTTGGATTTCACTGTCTCTTTTTTATATCGCACCCACGTCTCCAAAGTGGGGATTGTGTTTTTGCGAAATAGAACGCAACCCAATTGTCCGTACCCAGTGAATGATGAATTAAAAACCAAATTAGATAGAACGAATAGTAATTACTTTTACAATAGCATCTGACAATGCCAGAATATCCCAGTGTACGTTTAGTTTTAAAACCCGCAAATGTTTATATCAGAAGCTTGGGTTTTGTGTGTTTGTTTTCATTTTTCAGAGCAAAGCCACATTGTGCTATCTGTTATGTCTGATGTAGTAAATTGAACCCCGAATTTTAGCGTTGTGAATCGGTTAACTTACCGCTGTTTTACCAGAATATTAAGACCAAGGTACTCTATTAGTGGTACGTACTCCAGGCTCTCTAGAAACAATCTATAGGCTCCAACATTTAATTTTATTTATTCAGAATCCAGTTGTAAACCAACACCGAACATCCACAGGCAGCCTTCATTTAATGACTCACGGACACAGATAGCCAAGGAGAATCTAGACCAATAACACAAACCTGAGTTCTATATAAAGAACATACCCCACCCTGTTCGTCCAATCAATCCTTTTGAACTCACGATAAGATGTTTTTCAAAAATCAAATTTGTTTGGGCCCTGTCATGGCCGGGTGGTTAAGACACTCGACTCGTAATATGATGGTCGCGGATTCGAAACCCCGTCGCACCAAACATGCTCGCCCTTTCAGCCGTGTGGGCGTAATAATGTGACCATCAATCCCACCATTTACCTTTAAGACCTTTACGAATACGAACCAGAAATTATTTAAAAAATCGTTATGAATGACTTGAGCAACAAATACAATAAACGTATTTCCAGCAAGCAGAAACTAAAGTGAAAGGCCCGGCATAGCCAGGTGGGTTAAGGCGTACGACTTGTAATCTGAGGGTCGCGAGTTCGAATCCCGGTCGCATCAAACATGCTCGCCCTTTCAGCCGTGGGGGCGTTATAATGTGACGGTCAATCTCACTATTCATGGTAAAAGAGTAGTTCAAGAGTTGGCGGTGGGTGGTGATGACTAGCTGCCTTCCTTCTAGTCTTACACTGCTAAATTAGGGACGGCTAGCGCAGATAGCCCCTTAGTAGCTTTGTGCGAAATTCAAAAACAAAACAAACAAAAGTTTCTGTTTCGCACTTAAAATGTTTCGAACGAATGTTCAGTAATTCCACAAAATGTTGAACAAGATGTTTATATATATTTATGAACGTTGTAATGAATGATATACTTATGACAGCAAACAACGCTAAGATCAGGGGTTCGATTTCCCTCGGTGGACTCAGCAGATATCCCAATGGGGCTTTGCTATAAGAAAAACACACACAAAGAACTTCATAACGTAAAGATGTCTGCTTCCTTGAGCTGTCTGAGTTTCTTCTCTCTGGGAATGCTAATGCTAATATAAATCAACGAACGGTGACGGTGCGATACTAAACTACCGTGAATAATTGGCTACTTTAGCCGTAGTGGATTAGGACCGCGGATCTGATGTGTCAGACTCCAGCTGCGACTCCAAACGAAATGTTTTGATCTCGCAGCGTCCAAAACTTTCATTCACTCCAAGTATACCGTGGCAAGTCAGTCACTGTCGATTTGAATAATCCTTCCATGTTCTCGAGTGACGACGGCTCCATCGAGTTGCGCTGTGTCCACCACAGGGGGTCGCTAGTGGACAATAATTACTTCGTTTGCAAGCGCTCAGGGATCAAGTCTTCATTGGTCTTTGATGCTGAGGGATGACTTGTCGGTTAATGATCACTGGAGACAGACGTAATTGAGTATTTAATATCTCTCGCCGGGATTAAGGACCGCGTGAACTATAGACAAGAAAAATGGTGTTTATTCACTTAAGCGAAGAAAATTAAAAGAAGGCTGTAACAAGGATAAGTGAGCTTAAGCTAAATTGTTTTCGGATTATGCTTTTGTCGTCAGCCAATAGAGTGAAGCGTTAGTTGAAAGTCAGAAGTGTTGGAAGAATCCTAGGCGTAAAATTATGCTAATAATTTATAAAACAAACCGTTAAATTTAAAATACTGGAAAGAAGCAGTCTGAATTTTGAAATATAGAATATTAGTGTGATATCCAGGATTATTTACCGATTGCGCATTCCACTTTATTTGAAAACCTAATAAATGAAAGAATCGAAAGGTAACACCAACCACTGCCATCTCGTGTCATTCATTGATAAAAAACTGTCATCCCAGAAATACGGGACTTATATCGGCACGTGCATTTGATATACGTAGAAGCCACAGCAATGCAAATAGTTCTATCGTATTTTGAGTCTTTTACTCATTCTAAACGTTTGGGTCGACAACGCTTTAAGTTTAATATTATTGTTCCATACGTTTGGGTCGACAACGCTTTTTGCTCAATATTATTGTTCTATACGTTTGGGTCAACAACGCTTTAAGCTTAATATTATTGTTCTGTACGTTTGGGTCGACAACGCTTTTTTAAAGATTTTGATATTATTGTTCTGTACGTTTGGATCGACAACGCTTTAAGTTTAATATGATTGTTCTATACGTTTGGGTCGACAACGCTTTAAGTTTAATATTATTGTTCTATACGTTTGGGTCGACAACGCTTTTTGCTCAATATTATTGTTCTATACGTTTGGGTCAACAACGCTTTAAGCTTAATATTATTGTTCTGTACGTTTGGGTCGACAACGCTTTAAGTTTAATATTATTGTTCTATATGTTTGGGTCGACAACGCTTTTTCAAAGATTTTGATATTATTGTTCTGTACGTTTGGGTCGACAACGCTTTTTTAAAGATTTTGATATTATTGTTCTGTACGTTTGGGTCGACAACGCTTTAAGTTTAATATTATTGTTCTGTACGTTTGGGTCGACAACGCTTTAAGTTTAATATTATTGTTCTGTACGTTTGGGTCGACAATGCTTTAAGTTTAATATTATTGTTCTGTACATTTGGGTCGACAACGCTTTAAGCTTAATATTGTTCTGTACATTTGGGTCGACAACGCTTTTTTAAAGATTTTGATATCATTGTTCTGTACGTTTGGGTCGACAACGCTTTAAGTTTAATATTATTGTTCTGTATGTTTGGGTCGACAACGCTTTTTTAAAGATTTTGATATTATTTTTCTGTATGTTTGGGTCGACAACGCTTTAAATTTAATATTATTGTTCTGTACATTTGGGTCTACAACGCTTTAAGTTTAGTATTATTGTTCTGTACGTTTGGATCGACAACGCTTTAAGTTTAGTATTATTGTTCTATACATTTGGGTCTACAACGCTTTAAGTTTAGTATTATTGTTCTATACATTTGGGTCGACAATGCTTTAAGCTTGATATTATTGTTCTATACGTTTGGGTCGACAACGCTTTAAGCTTAATATTATTGTTCTGTACGTTTGGGTCGACAACGCTTTAAGTTTAATATTATTGTTCTGTATGTTTGAGTCGACAACGCTTTTTTAAAAATTTTGATATTATTGTTCTGTATGTTTGGGTCGACAACGCTTTAAATTTAATATTATTGTTCTGTACATTTGGGTCGACAACGCTTTAAGCTTAATATTGTTCTGTACATTTGGGTCGACAACGCTTTTTTAAAAATTTTGATATTATTGTTCTGTATGTTTGGGTCGACAACGCTTTAAATTTAATATTATTGTTCTGTACATTTGGGTCGACAACGCTTTAAGCTTGATATTATTGTTCTATATGTTTCGGTCGACAACGCTTTAAGTATAATATTATTGTTCTATACATTTGGGTCTACAACGCTTTAAGTTTAGTATTATTGTTCTATACATTTGGGTCTACAACGCTTTAAGCTTAATATTATTGTTCTGTACGTTTGGGTCGACAACGCTTTTTTAAAGATTTTGATATTATTGTTCTGTACGTTTGGGTCGACAACGCTTTTTTAAAGATTTTGATATTATTGTTCTGTATGTTTGGGTCAACAACGCTTTAAATTTAATATTATTGTTCTGTACATTTGGGTCGACAACGCTTTAAGCTTAATATTATTGTTCTATATGTTTCGGTCGACAACGCTTTAAGTTTAATATTATTGTTCTATACATTTGGGTCGACAACGCTTTAATCTTGATATTATTGTTCTATATGTTTGGGTCGACAACGCTTTAAATTTAGTATTATTGTTCTACACATTTGGGTCTACAACGCTTTAAGTTTAGTATTATTGTTCTGTACATTTGGGTCTACAACGCTTTAAGTTTAGTATTATTGTTCTATATGTTTGGATCGACAAGTTTCAATTCTGTTATTACTGTTGTTCTCTTCATTTGGCATCTTTAAGTGATACTCTTCACTGTATGTCGATTGAACAGAACAGAGCATCGAATGTGAACACACAGTGAGTACCCGTATCAAACGGTACTGGTATTTTGTATTCATAATAAGGTTCTGTCTCCATAACAACCGAGGTTTAAGGCCAGAATGGTGGAAATAAAAGTGCTTCTCACAAAATGTTACCGATACATCATCACAGCAAAACCTCGATTCTGGGATTAACGAAGGAAGGCGGCCCTCGTGCTGCAGAAAGCTACTAAAAGCGTGGATGGGTCGAAGCAGCTACGCCGAAATGATCGCGTGTTGAATTCTGATGTTACTGAGTGCTAGGCCTGACAGAACAAAGTCTTATCTACGAGCGGGAAACGGATTTCCACCTACTAACTGTAAGCTTCCGAACTCCAAACTAGCGTTTCCATTCCAAAAGAAAGGTTCCCCTCCGTAAAGAGCGTCTTCCGTTTCGGACCGTCTTGATTGATGTATTTCACCACAACTGAAACAGACTGTCTTCCTACACTCGCTTGCCTCCATCACTAGATGGTATAGTTGGATTTCACTAAACGCTATGATTTAAAAGATAATAAATCTTTGAAAGCTGAATATTTGATGGACCACCCCCTGTATAATTTATCATCTTACGGAGTTCGTTGCTGAACCTCATGGAATTTCAAGGACTAATATGAGGAAAGAACATACAAACGCTTGAAAGAACACACAAGAAATTGGTACATTGTTTAGATGAATGAAAGAAAAATGTTTTTTTTTCGGACTTTAAAATTCTTTCGATCCAGAAATCAAGTCCACGGCGTGTTTCCCAGTTACCAGCACTACCAGTAATTACGAATGATTCATATTATCTCTTATTCCACTTTAAACCACGATGAGAAATGGTTGATGAAAGTAGTTAAAGTTTTTAGTATATCGAGGAAATTACAATAGTCTGATAAAGCCCTCTGAGTGGTAAGTCTCTAGGCTTATGACGGATAAAGTCGGGTTTAGGTACCTGTAGTTGGCACACCACAATTAGGCCATTGTGTAGTTTTGTGTTCACAAATAAATTCTGATAAAAATTATATTTTAAGGAAAAATATTTCAAACAGGTTGTTCGTTACTTATTCATGAGTTAACGAAGTAACGTTTTGTTTGTTTCGGATTTCGCGCAAAGCTACTCGAGGGCTATCTGCGCTAACCGTCTCTAATTTAGCAGTATAAGACTAGAGGGAAGGCAGCTAGTCATCACCACCCACCGCCAGCTCTTGGGTTACTTTTTTACCAACGAATAGTGGGATTGATCGTTACATTATAACGCCCACACGGCTGAAAGGGCGAGCAGACATATTTCACAGACGTATATTACATCATTTTGTAAAAAAACGCGAACTGTTTATTAATATATTTTTATGTAATTTTTCGGCCTGACATGGCCAGGTGGTTAAGGCGGGTCAAACGGGAGTCGCGGGTTCGAATCCCCGTCGCACCAAACATGACATGCTTGCCCTTTCAGCCGTGGGGGCGGATAATGTGACGGTCAATCACAGTTGGCGGCGTGTGTTGATGACTAGCTGTCTTTCGTTTGGTCTATCACTGCTAAATTAGGGATGGCTAGCGCAGATAGTCCTCGTGTAGCTTTACGCGACATTCAAAATAAAGAAACCAAAACCTACCTTGAGTGCTGCCATCTACAGACAACGTATTAGTTTAATTATTGAACCAAACTTAAGAAGTATGAATATACATCGTAACGCAGCATTGCCAAACAACATGATTTTTATTTCTGCAAACCTCGTGTTACCTCATAGTGTTTTAACGTTTCGCCATTTAGGAGGGGAAGAAGGCAGAAAATGTTGAGGGAGGCCAATGAATCACAAAGCTAATATAAATCTAAATTAACAAAACTGGTCGTTAAATCAAATCAAACATAATAGTATGTCTGTGTAACTTTTATTTATTAAATCAAAACAAGTTTATTATTTATAAAAGCTGAAAAATAATGTGATTAATAATATGCCTGAGTTTTCCAGGGGACCTGACCCCCTTGGCTACGCCTCTGATGTGACTGTAGGAAAAAAAATAGGTGGCCCTCTACACTTCGGGGGGTTACAAGTATAATTTTATATCCATCAATAAATAATATTTTCAGTGACATAGAGGGGAAACAGCCTCTCCACCGACTACCATCTACAATTCTACAGATTTGTCAGACCAGTATATGCCCTCCGCTTTCGGAGTGTTTTGTTTTAGAAACTGACGAGGGCTGTCTAAGAAACAGTATGGATAAAAAACAACCTATATAGCAGGTGTTTATTCGTAAAATTTTTAATCTTGGACAGTAAAACTAATGAAAAACATGTGTAAATTATGTGTTCGTGTTTTCATAAGATCATGCTATGTTTATTAAACTATGTGTTCGTGTTTTCATAAGATCATGCTATGTTTATTAAACTATGTGTTCGTGTTTTCATAAGAACATGCTATGTTTATATTATGGAATTTCAGTTATTTATTACCTTGTTTAACAAATATTTGAAAAAAAATATATGAAACCCGTATTAACCCTGACCAACCACTTCTATAGCTGCGATAGTTTTCAGCTTTAATAATACACAGTCAGGTTGTCAGGACCCTGACCGACATATGTGTGATAGTTTTTTAATTAACGTTACATGTTCAAGCAACGTTGCAGATGCGAGCGTGTTTTTTTAATCGTGTTAAACGACCAAACACAAAATTCGCGCGAGGTTAATTTTTTTATTTTTTTTTGGAATTTCGCACAAAGCTACTCGAGGGCTATCTGTGCTAGCCGTCCCTAATTTAGCAGTGTAAGACTAGAGGAAAGGCAGCTAGTCATTACCACCCACCGCCAACTCTTGGGCTACTCTTTTACCAACGAAAAGTGGGATTGACCGTCACATTATAACGCCCCCACGGCTGGGAGGGCGAGCATGTTTGGCGCGACGCGGGCGCGAACCCGCGACCCTCGGATTACGAGTCGCGCGCCTTACGCGCTTGGCCATGCCGGGCCACGCGCGAGGTTAAATTTCGCATCAGTTTCCAACACAAGGACGTCTTTACGAACGTTGCTTTCCGTAATGTATACCCTTGTTTGACGTCAACAAGGATAGCTTTATCATGGCTTATCACCGAAATATAAAGACGCCAATATTTAACGTGATATGTCCTCTCACGCGTCGACTTGTCTTCTCACCTTGTTTGGTCTTCGGGTTTACAGCGCTAAAATCAGGGGTTAGATTCTCCTCGGTGGACACAACAGACAGCCCATTGCGGCTTTACTATAATAAAACGTACTCACCTTGTTACGTTAGAGTTAAAGTCACCAGAGACTGAGAAAGCACACTGACCATCGACCGCTTTCCTATACTTAGTAATCCAAACACATAACGACGTATTATCACTAATGAGATAACGTTAACGTTTTACTTTCCGCGAGAACTGGAGAATACGTCGCGGCCACGTGTGCGGCACACTTGCGGCATCGAGAGCTGCGCTGCCGGTCAGAAAACGTTGAATTAACTGAATCGCCTTTAACTTGTATTTGTTATTGGACGTGGTACAAGTTTCACATAAAGTAACTTCAAAGTTAGTGAAATTGATCGAATTACTTGCTGTACAACAAATGAACACTGTTGGGTGTTCCTTATAGATTTTTGGCTGCTGATCACGAAACTCACATCCAAATTTGCCCATCACGTACCGTTTCATAGAAATCTTCAGTTTTGCTACAGTGGAAAAACGATATCTGGACAACTGGAATCCGTCAATGCTTGCTGACTACTGTTGGACACTGTAACGTGATACACCGGACATTGAATACAAACGAAAATCAGGAGCAAAACACTTTTAATTATGTTGAACTTAATAGCGTATTAGAAACATAAACGTAATTAAATACGTTATTGGCGGTAAACAGTTAACTGTCTGTTTCTCAGAGTTCCTACGTGATGAAGCAAAACCAAAACTATATTTGTGCATACCCACCAGGTACCTGTCACAATCAGCAAAAACTTTTCAAAAAAATTGTTGTGCAGTGTTATGTTTAAGATGAAACGTTGGAGTATCAATGGCTGGATAATTAGAGATAGATTCGTCTTGAATATATTTACTGACTGTTATTTAACATTTCATTAAAAGTTACGGCTTTCACAATAAGTTAGATTAGTTTTTTCGAAGAGTTACGACGCTTCGATCACTGGTGCGATCATTACGAAAGACCCAAGTGAGAACTATAAAGAATCAGAGATGTCTTATTAATAGATTCAAACAATTAACAAATAGCCAGCCACATCTGTATATATATATATATATATATGTAAATTGGTCGAAAGTTTGCTAACAAGATATGACGTCATAGTTTTACAATTAACTCCAGATATTCGTTAATGTTTATTCGCTTAGAGACACGTCAGGTTCGTAATCTGAAGGTCACGGGTTCGAATCCCGGTCGCACTAAACACGCTCGCACTTTCAGCCGTGGGGGCGTTATAATGTCATGGTCAATCCCACTATTCGTTAGTAATAGAATAGCCCAAGTGTTTGGAGTGGGTGGTGATGACCAGCTGCCTTCCCGTCTAGTCTTACACTGCTAAATCCAAAAACAAGCAAAGAGTACCCAGTTGTTGAAAATAAAACAGTTAGTCAGTTAATTCGGTAGAAAAACAAAGAAGTTCTATGTGCATTTAAAAACTGTTGTGTCAAAATCCGTGGTTCGATTCCCCGACATTGTGTGATTTTGGGCTGAAACAAACAAAAAAACATTCTTTATTTGTACATACACGATATAAACATTGAAGACTGAGCTCGTTCGTTGAATACATTTCATGATAATACAATATTACGTTTGAGTATAAGTTGAACCTGCTACTTACCAAAGAGCAGTGTTGATCCAGTAACTGGGTAAAACCTAATTCAAGTCACAACTGTTTTATTAAAACTTGAATATTTCACACACACACACACACATTATATTCTATAACAACTTTTATATCCTGTAATTGCATACGTATGACCTTTGTTGTTTCGACCATTCCTGTAAGGTTTGTTAATTTCAAGATTTGTAGTTCGCAACTCGTTGCCATAACAATACAATTCGCGCATCGAGTGATTGTCATATCTTACTTACGATCAGCCAAACAGGTGGCGATGGTTTACCTTTTCATCAGCTACCATCCTTATAGTCCAGGGTTTCGCGACTCCGTGAAGTATTTGAATAGGGGTACGAAGCACCCTAGAAAATATTCTATTTTGTAATATTTATATAAAAAGAACTACAATTGTTTTATACGTCAAATTAGTTTCCACCTAGTTATAATGAAATAAATTAACAATTCTCTATGAGACATCACATCCTCAAATCTTTGTAAATCTGAATGTTCTTTACGAGTATAACATAATACATAGACTTGTTGAGAAACTAAACTAGTAACAATGACATGATACTGAATATAATACACAGACTCGTAGAGAAACTAAACTAGTAACAATGACGTGATACTCAATATAATACACAGACTTGTTGAGAAACTAAAACTAGTAACAATGACGTGATACTCAACATAAAACACAGACTCGTGGAGAAACTAAAACTAGTAACAATGACGTGATACTCAACATAATACACAGACTCGTGGGGGAACTAAAACTAGTAACAATGACGTGATACTCAACATAATACACAGACTCGTGGAGAAATTAAAACTAGTAACAATGACGTGATACTCAATATAATACACAGACTCGTAGAGAAACTAAAACTAGTAACAATGACGTGATACTCAATATAATACACAGACTTGTAGAGAAACTAAAACTAGTAACAATGACGTGATACTCAATATAATACACAGACTTGTTGAGAAACTAAAACTAGTAACAATGACGTGATACTCAATATAATGCCCAGACTCGTGGAGAAACTAAAACTAGTAACAATGACGTGATACTCAATATAATACAGAGACTCGTAGAGAAACTAAACTTGTAACAATGACGTGATACTCAATATAATACACAGACTCGTAGAGAAACTAAAACTAGTAACAATGACGTGATACTCAATATAATACACAGACTCGTGGAGAAACTAAATACGTGATACTCAATATAATACACAGACTCGTAGAGAACCTAAAACTAGTAACAATGACGTGATACTCAATATAATACATAGACTCGTGGAGAAACTAAAACTAGTAACAATGACATGATACTCAGTATAATACACAGACTCGTGGAGAAACTAAAACTAGTAACAGTGACGTGATACTCAATATAATACACAGACTCGTGGAGAAACTAAATACGTGATACTCAATATAATACACAGACTCGTAGAGAACCTAAAACTAGTAACAATGACGTGATACTCAATATAATACACAGACTCGTGGAGAAACTAAAACTAGTAACAATGACGTGATACTCAACATAATACACAGACTTGTAGAGAAACTAAAACTAGTAACAATGACGTGATACTCAACATAATACACAGACTTGTAGAGAAACTAAAACTAGAAACAATGACGTGATACTCAACATAATACACAGACTCGTGGAGAAACTAAAACTAGTAACAGTGACGTCATACTCAATATAATACACAGACTCGTGGAGAAACTAAATACGTGATACTCAATATAATACACAGACTCGTAGAGAACCTAAAACTAGTAACAATGACGTGATACTCAACATAATACACAGACTCGTGGGGAAACTAAAACTAGTAACAATGACGTGATACTCAACATAATACACAGACTCGTGGAGAAATTAAAACTAGTAACAATGACGTGATACTCAATATAATACACAGACTCGTAGAGAAACTAAAACTAGTAACAATGACGTGATACTCAATATAATACACAGACTTGTAGAGAAACTAAAACTAGTAACAATGACGTGATACTCAATATAATACACAGACTTGTTGAGAAACTAAAACTAGTAACAATGACGTGATACTCAATATAATGCCCAGACTCGTGGAGAAACTAAAACTAGTAACAATGACGTGATACTCAATATAATACAGAGACTCGTAGAGAAACTAAACTTGTAACAATGACGTGATACTCAATATAATACACAGACTCGTAGAGAAACTAAAACTAGTAACAATGACGTGATACTCAATATAATACACAGACTCGTGGAGAAACTAAATACGTGATACTCAATATAATACACAGACTCGTAGAGAACCTAAAACTAGTAACAATGACGTGATACTCAATATAATACATGGACTCGTGGAGAAACTAAAACTAGTAACAATGACATGATACTCAGTATAATACACAGACTCGTGGAGAAACTAAAACTAGTAACAGTGACGTGATACTCAATATAATCCACAGACTCGTGGAGAAACTAAATACGTGATACTCAATATAATAGACAGACTCGTAGAGAACCTAAAACTAGTAACAATGACGTGATACTCAATATAATACATAGACTCGTGGAGAAACTAAAACTAGTAACAATGACATGATAATCAGTATAATACACAGACTCGTGGAGAAACTAAAACTAGTAACAGTGACGTGATACTCAATATAATACACAGACTCGTGGAGAAACTAAATACGTGATACTCAATATAATACACAGACTCGTAGAGAACCTAAAACTAGTAACAATGACGTGATACTCAATATAATACACAGACTCGTGGAGAAACTAAAACTAGTAACAATGACGTGATACTCAACATAATACACAGACTTGTAGAGAAACTAAAACTAGTAACAATGACGTGATACTCAACATAATACACAGACTTGTAGAGAAACTAAAACTAGAAACAATGACGTGATACTCAACATAAAACACAGACTCGTGGAGAAACTAAAACTAGTAACAATGACGTGATACTCAACATAATACACAGACTCGTGGGGAAACTAAAACTAGTAACAATGACGTGATACTCAACATAATACACAGACTCGTGGAGAAATTAAAACTAGTAACAATGACGTGATACTCAATATAATACACAGACTCGTAGAGAAACTAAAACTAGTAACAATGACGTGATACTCAACATAATACACTGACTCGTGGAGAAACTAAAACTAGTAACAGTGACGTCATACTCAATATAATACACAGACTCGTGGAGAAACTAAATACGTGATACTCAATATAATACACAGACTCGTAGAGAACCTAAAACTAGTAACAATGACGTGATACTCAATATAATACACAGACTCGTGGAGAAACTAAAACTAGTAACAATGACGTGATACTCAACATAATACACAGACTTGTAGAGAAACTAAAACTAGTAACAATGACGTGATACTCAACATAATACACAGACTCGTAGAGAAACTAAAACTAGAAACAATGACGTGATACTCAACATAAAACACAGACTCGTGGAGAAACTAAAACTAGTAACAATAACGTGATACTCAACATAATACACAGACTCGTGGGGAAACTAAAACTAGTAACAATGACGTGATACTCAACATAATACACAGACTCGTGGAGAAATTAAAACTAGTAACAATGACGTGATACTCAACATAATACACAGACTCGTGGAGAAATTAAAACTAGTAACAATGACGTGATACTCAATATAATACACAGACTCGTAGAGAAACTAAAACTAGTAACAATGACGTGATACTCAATATAATACACAGACTTGTAGAGAAACTAAAACTAGTAACAATGACGTGATACTCAATATAATACACAGACTTGTTGAGAAACTAAAACTAGTAACAATGACGTGATACTCAATATAATGCCCAGACTCGTGGAGAAACTGAAACTAGTAACAATGACGTGATACTCAATATAATACAGAGACTCGTAGAGAAACTAAACTTGTAACAATGACGTGATACTCAATATAATACACAGACTCGTAGAGAAACTAAAACTAGTAACAATGACGTGATACTCAATATAATACACAGACTCGTGGAGAAACTAAATACGTGATACTCAATATAATACACAGACTCGTAGAGAACCTAAAACTAGTAACAATGACGTGATACTCAATATAATACATAGACTCGTGGAGAAACTAAAACTAGTAACAATGACATGATACTCAATATAATACACAGACTCGTGGAGAAACTAAAACTAGTAACAATGACATGATACTCAATATAATACACAGACTCAGGAGAAACTAAATACGTGATACTCAATATAATACACAGACTCGTAGAGAAACTAAAACTAGTAACAATGACGTGATACTCAATATAATACACAGACTTATTGAGAAACTAAAACTAGTAACAATGACGTGATACTCAACATAATATACAGACTTGTGGAGAAACTAAAACTAGTAACAATGACGTGATACTCAACATAATACACAGACTCGTAGAGAAACTAAAACTAGTAACAATGACGTGATACTCAATATAATACACAGACTTGTTGAGAAACTAAAGCTAGTAACAATAAAGTGATACTCAATATAATACACAGACTCGTGGAGAAACTAAAACTAGTAACAGTGCTGTGATACTCAACATAATACACAGACTCGTGGAGAAACTAAAACTAGTAACAATGACGTGATACTCAACATAATACACAGACTTGTGGAGAAACTAAAACTAGTAACAATGACGTGATACTCAACATAATACACAGACTTGTAGAGAAACTAAAACTAGTAACAATGACGTGATACTCAACATAATACACAGACTCGTGGAGAAACTAAAACTAGTAACAATGGCGTGATACTCAACATAATACACAGACTCGTGGAGAAACTAAAACTAGTAACAATGACGTGATACTCAACATAATACACAGACACGTGGAGAAACTAAAACTAGTAACAATGACGTGATACTCAACATAATACACAGACTTGTAGAGAAACTAAAACTAGTAACAATGACGTGATACTCAACATAATACACAGACTTGTAGAGAAACTAAAACTAGTAACAATGACGTGATACTCAACATAATACACAGACTCGTGGAGAAACTAAAACTAGTAACAATGACGTGATACTCAACATAATACACAGACTCGTGGAGAAACTAAAACTAGTAACAATGACGTGATACTCAACATAATACACAGACTCGTGGAGAAACTAAAACTAGTAACAATGACGTGATACTCAATATAATACACAGACTCGTAGAGAAACTAAAACTAGTAACAATGACGTGATACTCAATATAATACACAGACTTGTAGAGAAACTAAAACTAGTAACAATGACGTGATACTCAACATAATACACAGACTCGTGGAGAAACTAAAACTAGTAACAATGACGTGATACTCAACATAATACACAGACTTGTGGAGAAACTAAAACTAGTAACAATGACGTGATACTCAACATAATACACAGACTTGTAGAGAAACTAAAACTAGTAACAATGACATGATACTCAATATAATACACAGACTCGTGGAGAAACTAAAACTAGTAACAATGACGTGATACTCAACATAATACACAGACTCGTGGAGAAACTAAAACTAGTAACAATGACGTGATACTCAATATAATACCCAGACTCGTGGAGAAACTAAAACTAGTAACAATGACGTGATACTCAATATAATACACAGACTTGTTGAGAAACTAAAACTAGTAACAATGACGTGATACTCAATATAATACACAGACTCGTGGAGAAACTAAAACTAGTAACAATGACGTGATACTCAATATAATACACAGACTCGTAGAGAAACTAAAACTAGTAACAATGACGTGATACTCAATATAATACACAGACTCGTGGAGAAACTAAAACTAGTAACAATGACGTGATACTCAACATAATACACAGACTCGTGGAGAAACTAAAACTAGTAACAATGACGTGATACTCAATATAATACACAGACTCGTGGAGAAACTAAAACTAGTAACAATGACGTGATACTCAATATAATACACAGACTTGTGGAGAAACTAAAACTAGTAACAATGGCGTGATACTCAATATAATACACAGACTCGTAGAGAAACTAAAACTAGTAACAGTGACGTGATACTCAATATAATACACAGACTCATGGAGAAACTAAAACTAGTAACAGTGACGTGATACTCAATATAATACACAGACTTGTTGAGAAACTAAACTAGTAACAATGACGTGATACTCAATATAATACACAGACTCGTAGAGAAACTAAAACTAGTAACAATGACGTGATACTCAATATAATACACAGACTCGTGGAGAAACTAAATACGTGATATAATACACAGACTCGTAGAGAAACTAAAACTAGTAACAATGACGTGATACTCAATATAATACACAGACTCGTGGAGAAACTAAAACTAGTAACAATGACGTGATACTCAATATAATACACAGACTCGTGGAGAAACTAAAACTAGTAACAGTGACGTGATACTCAATATAATACACAGACTTGTTGAGACACTAAAACTAGTAACAGTGACGTGATACTCTATATAATACACAGACTTGTGGAGAAACTAAAACTAGTAACAATGGCGTGATACTCAATATAATACACAGACTCGTAGAGAAACTAAAACTAGTAACAATGACGTGATACTCAATATAATACACAGACTCATGGAGAAACTAAAACTAGTAACAGTGACGTGATACTCAATATAATACACAGACTTGTTGAGAAACTAAACTAGTAACAATGACGTGATACTCAATATAATACACAGACTCGTAGAGAAACTAAAACTAGTAACAATGACGTGATACTCAATATAATACACAGACTCGTGGAGAAACTAAATACGTGATATAATACACAGACTCGTAGAGAAACTAAAACTAGTAACAATGACGTGATACTCAATATAATACACAGACTCGTGGAGAAACTAAAACTAGTAACAATGACGTGATACTCAATATAATACAGAGACTCGTAGAGAAACTAAACTTGTAACAATGACGTGATACTCAATATAATACACAGACTCGTAGAGAAACTAAAACTAGTAACAATGACGTGATACTCAATATAATACACAGACTCGTGGAGAAACTAAATACGTGATACTCAATATAATACACAGACTCGTAGAGAACCTAAAACTAGTAACAATGACGTGATACTCAATATAATACACAGACTCGTGGAGAAACTAAAACTAGTAACAATGACGTGATACTCAATATAATACACAGACTCGTGGAGAAACTAAAACTAGTAACAATGACGTGATACTCAATATAATACACAGACTCAGGAGAAACTAAATGACGTGATACTCAATATAATACACAGACTCGTAGAGAAACTAAAACTAGTAACAATGACGTGATACTCAATATAATACACAGACTTATTGAGAAACTAAAACTAGTAACAATGACGTGATACTCAACATAATACACAGACTTGTGGAGAAACTAAAACTAGTAACAATGACGTGATACTCAACATAATACACAGACTCGTAGAGAAACTAAAACTAGTAACAATGACGTGATACTCAATATAATACACAGACTTGTTGAGAAACTAAAACTAGTAACAATGACGTGATACTCAATATAATACACAGACTCGTGGAGAAACTAAAACTAGTAACAATGACGTGATACTCAACATAATACACAGACTCGTGGAGAAACTAAAACTAGTAACAATGACGTGATACTCAATATAATACACAGACGTGGAGAAACTAAAACTAGTAACAATGACGTGATACTCAACATAATACACAGACTTGTGGAGAAACTAAAACTAGTAACAATGACGTGATACTCAACATAATACACAGACTCGTGGAGAAACTAAAACTAGTAACAATGACGTGATACTCAACATAATACACAGACTCGTGGAGAAACTAAAACTAGTAACAATGACGTGATACTCAATATAATACACAGACTCGTGGAGAAACTAAAACTAGTAACAATGACGTGATACTCAATATAATACACAGACTCGTGGAGAAACTAAAACTAGTAACAATGACGTGATACTCAACATAATACACAGACTTGTGGAGAAACTAAAACTAGTAACAATGACGTGATACTCAACATAATACACAGACTTGTAGAGAAACTAAAACTAGTAACAATGACGTGATACTCAACATAATACACAGACTCGTGGAGAAACTAAAACTAGTAACAATGACGTGATACTCAACATAATACACAGACTCGTGGAGAAACTAAAACTAGTAACAATGACGTGATACTCAACATAATACACAGACTCGTGGAGAAACTAAAACTAGTAACAATGACGTGATACTCAATAAATACACAGACTCGTAGAGAAACTAAAACTAGTAACAATGACGTGATACTCAATATAATACACAGACTTGTAGAGAAACTAAAACTAGTAACAATGACGTGATACTCAACATAATACACAGACTCGTGGAGAAACTAAAACTAGTAACAATGACATGATACTCAACATAATACACAGACTTGTAGAGAAACTAAAACTAGTAACAATGACGTGATACTCAACATAATACACAGACTTGTAGAGAAACTAAAACTAGTAACAATGACAACTCAATATAATACACAGACTCGTGGAGAAACTAAAACTAGTAACAATGACGTGATACTCAACATAATACACAGACTCGTGGAGAAACTAAAACTAGTAACAATGACGTGATACTCAATATAATACCCAGACTCGTGGAGAAACTAAATCTAATAACAATGACGTGATACTCAATATAATACACAGACTTGTTGAGAAACTAAAACTAGTAACAATGACGTGATACTCAATATAATGCCCAGACTCGTGGAGAAACTAAAACTAGTAACAATGACGTGATACTCAATATAATACACAGACTCGTAGAGAAACTAAAACTAGTAACAATGACGTGATACTCAATATAATACACAGACTCGTGGAGAAACTAAAACTAGTAACAATGACGTGATACTCAACATAATACACAGACTCGTGGAGAAACTAAAACTAGTAACAATGACGTGATACTCAATATAATACACAGACTCGTGGAGAAACTAAAACTAGTAACAGTGACGTGATACTCAATATAATACACAGACTTGTGGAGAAACTAAAACTAGTAACAATGACGTGATACTCAATATAATACACAGACTCGTAGAGAAACTAAAACTAGTAACAGTGACGTGATACTCAATATAATACACAGACTCGTGGAGAAACTAAAACTAGTAACAGTGACGTGATACTCAATATAATACACAGACTTGTTGAGAAACTAAACTAGTAACAATGACGTGATACTCAATATAATACACAGACTCGTAGAGAAACTAAAACTAGTAACAATGACGTGATACTCAATATAATACACAGACTCGTGGAGAAACTAAATACGTGATATAATACACAGACTCGTAGAGAAACTAAAACTAGTAACAATGACGTGATACTCAATATAATACACAGACTCGTGGAGAAACTAAAACTAGTAACAATGACGTGATACTCAATATAATACACAGACTCGTGGAGAAACTAAAACTAGTAACAGTGACGTGATACTCAATATAATACACAGACTTGTTGAGACACTAAAACTAGTAACAGTGACGTGATACTCAATATAATACACAGACTTGTGGAGAAACTAAAACTAGTAACAATGGCGTGATACTCAATATAATACACAGACTCGTAGAGAAACTAAAACTAGTAACAGTGACGTGATACTCAATATAATACACAGACTCATGGAGAAACTAAAACTAGTAACAGTGACGTGATACTCAATATAATACACAGACTTGTTGAGAAACTAAAACTAGTAACAATGACGTGATACTCAATATAATACACAGACTCGTAGAGAAACTAAAACTAGTAACAATGACGTGATACTCAATATAATACACAGACTCGTGGAGAAACTAAATACGTGATATAATACACAGACTCGTAGAGAAACTAAAACTAGTAACAATGACGTGATACTCAATATAATACACAGACTCGTGGAGAAACTAAAACTAGTAACAATGACGTGATACTCAATATAATACACAGACTCGTGGAGAAACTAAAACTAGTAACAATGACGTGATACTCAATATAATACACAGACTTGTTGAGAAACTAAAACTAGTAACAATGACGTGATACTCAATATAATACACAGACTTGTTGAGAAACTAAAACTAGTAACAATGACGTGATACTCAATATAATACACAGACTCGTAGAGAAACTAAAACTAGTAACAATGACGTGATACTCAATATAATACACAGACTCGTGGAGAAACTAAAACTAGTAACAATGACGTGATACTCAATATAATACACAGACTCGTGGAGAAACTAAAACTAGTAACAATGACGTGATACTCAATATAATACACAGACTCGTGGAGAAACTAAAACTAGTAACAATGACGTGATACTCAATATAATACACAGACTCGTGGAGAAACTAAAACTAGTAACAATGACGTGATACTCAATATAATACACAGACTCGTAGAGAAACTAAAACTAGTAACAATGACGTGATACTCAATATAATACACAGACTTGTTGAGAAACTAAAACTAGTAACAATGACGTGATACTCAATATAATACACAGACTCGTGGAGAAACTAAAACTAGTAACAATGACGTGATACTCAATATAATACACAGACTCGTAGAGAAACTAAAACTAGTAACAATGACGTGATACTCAATATAATACACAGACTCGTGGAGAAACTAAAACTAGTAACAATGACGTGATACTCAATATAATACACAGACTCGTGGAGAAACTAAATACGTGATACTCAATATAATACACAGACTCGTAGAGAAACTAAAACTAGTAACAATGACGTGATACTCAATATAATACACAGACTCGTGGAGAAACTAAAACTAGTAACAATGACATGATACTCAATATAATACACAGACTCGTGGAGAAACTAAAACTAGTAACAGTGACGTGATACTCAATATAATACACAGACTTGTTGAGACACTAAAACTAGTAACAATGACGTGATACTCAATATAATACACAGACTTGTTGAGACACTAAAACTAGTAACTATAACGTGATACTCAATATAATACACAGACTCAGGAGAAACTAAATACGTGATACTCAATATAATACACAGACTCAGGAGAAACTAAATACGTGATACTCAATATAATACACAGACTCGTAGAGAAACTAAAACTAGTAACAATGACGTGATACTCAATATAATACACAGACTTATTGAGAAACTAAAACTAGTAACAATGACGTGATACTCAATATAATACACAGACTCGTGGAGAAACTAAAACTAGTAACAATGACGTGATACTCAATAATAATACACAGACTCGTAGAGAAACTAAAACTAGTAACAATGACGTGATACTCAATATAATACACAGACTCGTGGAGAAACTAAAACTAGTAACAGTGACGTGATACTCAATATAATACACAGACTCGTGGAGAAACTAGAACTAGTAACAATGACGTGATACTCAATATAATACACAGACTCGTGGAGAAACTAAAACTAGTAACAGTGACGTGATACTCAATATAATACACAGACTTGTTGAGACACTAAAACTAGTAACTATGACGTGATACTCAATATAGTACACAGACTTGTTGAGAAACTAAAGCTAGTAACAATAACGTGATACTCAATATAATACACAGACTCGTGGAGAAACTAAAACTAGTAACAATGACGTGATACTCAATATAATACACAGACTCGTGGAGAAACTAAAACTAGTAACAATGACGTGATACTCAATATAATACACAGACTCGTGGAGAAACTAAAACTAGTAACAATGACGTGATACTCAATATAATACACAGACTCGTGGAGAAACTAAAACTAGTAACAATGACGTGATACTCAATATAATACACAGACTCGTGGAGAAACTAAAACTAGTAACAATGACGTGATACTCAACATAATACACAGACTCGTGGAGAAACTAAAACTAGTAACAATGACGTGATACTCAATATAATACACAGACTCGTGGAGAAACTAAAACTAGTAACAATGACGTGATACTCAATATAATACACAGACTTGTGGAGAAACTAAAACTAGTAACAATGACGTGATACTCAATATAATACACAGACTTGTAGAGAAACTAAAACTAAACGTGATAGTACTCGTGGAGAAATAAAACTAGACAATGACGTGATAACAATGACGTGATACTCAATATAATACACAGACTCGTGGAGAAACTAAAACTAGTAACAATGACGTGATACTCAATATAATACACAGACTCGTACACAGACTCGAGAAACTAAAACTAGTAACAATGACGTGATACTCAATATAATACACAGACTCGTGGAGAAACTAAAACTAGTAACAATGACGTGATACTCAATATAATACACAGACTCGTGGAGAAACTAAAACTAGTAACAATGACGTGATACTCAATATAATACACAGACTCGTGGAGAAACTAAAACTAGTAACAATGACGTGATACTCAATATAATACACAGACTCGTAGAGAAACTAAAACTAGTAACAATGACGTGATACTCAATATAATACACAGACTCGTGGAGAAACTAAAACTAGTAACAATGACGTGATACTCAATATAATACACAGACTCGTGGAGAAACTAAAACTAGTAACAATGACGTGATACTCAATATAATACACAGACTCGTGGAGAAACTAAAACTAGTAACAATGACGTGATACTCAATATAATACACAGACTCGTGGAGAAACTAAAACTAGTAACAATGACGTGATACTCAATATAATACACAGACTTGTTGAGAAACTAAAACTAGTAACAATGACGTGATACTCAATATAATACACAGACTCGTGGAGAAACTAAAACTAGTAACAATGACGTGATACTCAATATAATACACAGACTCGTGGAGAAACTAAAACTAGTAACAATGACGTGATACTCAATATAATACACAGACTCGTGGAGAAACTAAAACTAGTAACAATGACGTGATACTCAACATAATACACAGACTCGTGGAGAAACTAAAACTAGTAACAATGACGTGATACTCAATATAATACACAGACTCGTGGAGAAACTAAAACTAGTAACAATGACGTGATACTCAATATAATACACAGACTTGTGGAGAAACTAAAACTAGTAACAATGACGTGATACTCAATATAATACACAGACTCGTAGAGAAACTAAAACTAGTAACAATGACGTGATACTCAATATAATACACAGACTCATGGAGAAACTAAAACTAGTAACAATGACGTGATACTCAATATAATACACAGACTCGTGGAGAAACTAAAACTAGTAACAATGACGTGATACTCAATATAATACACAGACTCGTAGAGAAACTAAAACTAGTAACAATGACGTGATACTCAATATAATACACAGACTCGTGGACTAAAACTAGTAAAATGACGTGATACTCAATATAATACACAGACTCGTAGAGAAACTAAAACTAGTAACAATGACGTGATACTCAATATAATACACAGACTCGTGGAGAAACTAAAACTAGTAACAATGACGTGATACTCAATATAATACACAGACTCGTGGAGAAACTAAAACTAGTAACAATGACGTGATACTCAATATAATACACAGACTTGTTGAGAAACTAAAACTAGTAACAATGACGTGATACTCAATATAATACACAGACTTGTTGAGAAACTAAAACTAGTAACAATGACGTGATACTCAATATAATACACAGACTCGTTGAGAAACTAAAACTAGTAACAATGACGTGATACTCAATATAATACACAGACTCGTGGAGAAACTAAAACTAGTAACAATGACGTGATACTCAATATAATACACAGACTCGTGGAGAAACTAAAACTAGTAACAATGACGTGATACTCAATATAATACACAGACTCGTGGAGAAACTAAAACTAGTAACAGTGACGTGATACTCAATATAATACACAGACTTGTGGAGAAACTAAAACTAGTAACAATGACGTGATACTCAATATAATACACAGACTCGTAGAGAAACTAAAACTAGTAACAATGACGTGATACTCAATATAATACACAGACTCGTGGAGAAACTAAAACTAGTAACAGTGACGTGATACTCAATATAATACACAGACTTGTTGAGAAACTAAAACTAGTAACAATGACGTGATACTCAATATAATACACAGACTCGTAGAGAAACTAAAACTAGTAACAATGACGTGATACTCAATATAATACACAGACTCGTGGAGAAACTAAAATACGTGATATAATACACAGACTCGTAGAGAAACTAAAACTAGTAACAATGACGTGATACTCAATATAATACACAGACTCGTGGAGAAACTAAAACTAGTAACAATGACGTGATACTCAATATAATACACAGACTCGTGGAGAAACTAAAACTAGTAACAGTGACGTGATACTCAATATAATACACAGACTTGTTGAGAAACTAAAACTAGTAACATGACGTGATACTCAATATAATACACAGACTCGTGAGAAACTAAAACTAGTAACAATGACGTGATACTCAATATAATACACAGACTTGTTGAGAAACTAAAACTAGTAACAATGACGTGATACTCAATATAATACACAGACTCGTGAGAGAAACTGATACTCAATATAATACACAGACTCGTGGAGAAAAAACTAGTAACAATGACGTGATACTCAATATAATACACAGACTCGTGGAGAAACTAAAACTAGTAACAATGACGTGATACTCAATATAATACACAGACTCGTGGAGAAACTAAAACTAGTAACAATGACGTGATACTCAATATAATACACAGACTTGTGGAGAAACTAAAACTAGTAACAATGACGTGATACTCAATATAATACACAGACTCGTGGAGAAACTAAAACTAGTAACAATGACGTGATACTCAATATAATACACAGACTCGTGGAGAAACTAAAACTAGTAACAATGACGTGATACTCAATATAATACACAGACTTGTGGAGAAACTAAAACTAGTAACAATGACGTGATACTCAATATAATACACAGACTCGTAGAGAAACTAAAACTAAACTAGATACTCAATATAACAGATGAGAAACTAAAACTAGTAACAATGACGTGATACTCAATATAATACACAGACTCGTGGAGAAACTAAAACTAGTAACAATGACGTGATACTCAATATAATACACAGACTCGTGGAGAAACTAAAACTAGTAACAATGACGTGATACTCAATATAATACACAGACTCGTGGAGAAACTAAAACTAGTAACAATGACGTGATACTCAATATAATACACAGACTCGTGGAGAAACTAAAACTAGTAACAATGACGTGATACTCAATATAATACACAGACTCGTGGAGAAACTAAAACTAGTAACAATGACGTGATACTCAATATAATACACAGACTCGTGGAGAAACTAAAACTAGTAACAATGACGTGATACTCAAATATAATACACAGACTGACGTGATACTCAATATAATACACAGTGGAGAAACTAAAACTAGTAACAATGACGTGATACTCAATATAATACACAGACTCGTGGAGAAACTAAAACTAGTAACAATGACGTGATACTCAATATAATACACAGACTCGTGGAGAAACTAAAACTAGTAACAATGACGTGATACTCAATATAATACACAGACTCGTGGAGAAACTAAAACTAGAGAAACTAAAACTAGTGAGAAACTAAACTAGTAACAATGACGTGATACTCAATATAATACACAGACTCGTGGAGAAACTAAAACTAGTAACAATGACGTGATACTCAATATAATACACAGACTCGTGGAGAAACTAAAACTAGTAACAATGACGTGATACTCAATATAATACACAGACTGTTGAGAAACTAAAACTAGTAACAATGAGAAACTAAAACTAGTAACAATGACGTGATACTCAATATAATACACAGACTCGTGGAGAAACTAAAACTAGTAACAATGACGTGATACTCAACATAATACACAGACTCGTGGAGAAACTAAAACTAGTAACAATGACGTGATACTCAATATAATACACAGACTCGTGGAGAAACTAAAACTAGTAACAATGACGTGATACTCAATATAATACACAGACTCGTGGAGAAACTAAAACTAGTAACAATGACGTGATACTCAATATAATACACAGACTCGTGGAGAAACTAAAACTAGTAACAATGACGTGATACTCAATATAATACACAGACTCGTGGAGAAACTAAAACTAGTAACAATGACGTGATACTCAATATAATACACAGACTCGTGGAGAAACTAAAACTAGTAACAATGACGTGATACTCAATATAATACACAGACTCGTGGAGAAACTAAAACTAGTAACAATGACGTGATACTCAATATAATGGAGAAACTAAAACTAGTAACAATGACGTGATACTCAATATAATACACAGACTCGTGGAGAAACTAAAACTAGTAACAATGACGTGATACTCAATATAATACACAGACTCGTGGAGAAACTAAAACTAGTAACAATGACGTGATACTCAATATAATACACAGACTCGTGGAGAAACTAAAACTAGTAACAATGACGTGATACTCAATATAATACACAGACTCGTGGAGAAACTAAAACTAGTAACAATGACGTGATACTCAATATAATACACAGACTCGTGGAGAAACTAAAACTAGTAACAATGACGTGATACTCAATATAATACACAGACTCGTGGAGAAACTAAAACTAGTAACAATGACGTGATACTCAATATAATACACAGACTCGTGGAGAAACTAAAACTAGTAACAATGACGTGATACTCAATATAATACACAGACTCGGAGAAACTAAAACTAGTAACAATGACGTGATACTCAATATAATACACAGACTCGTGGAGAAACTAAAACTAGTAACAATGACGTGATACTCAATATAATACACAGACTCGTGGAGAAACTAAAACTAGTAACAATGACGTGATACTCAATATAATACACAGACTCGTGGAGAAACTAAAACTAGTAACAATGACGTGATACTCAATATAATACTAGTAACAGACTGAGAAACTAAAACTAGTAACAATGACGTGATACTCAATATAATACACAGACTCGTGGAGAAACTAAAACTAGTAACAATGACGTGATACTCAATATAATACACAGACTCGTGGAGAAACTAAAACTAGTAACAATGACGTGATACTCAATATAATACACAGACTCGTGGAGAAACTAAAACTAGTAACAATGACGTGATACTCAATATAATACACAGACTCGTGGAGAAACTAAAACTAGTAACAATGACGTGATACTCAATATAATACACAGACTCGTGGAGAAACTAAAACTAGTAACAATGACGTGATACTCAATATAATACACAGACTCGTGTGAGAAACTAAAACTAGTAACAATGACGTGATACTCAATATAATACACAGACTCGTGGAGAAACTAAAACTAGTAACAATGACGTGATACTCAATATAATACACAGACTCGTGGAGAAACTAAAACTAGTAACAATGACGTGATACTCAATATAATACACAGACTCGTGGAGAAACTAAAACTAGTAACAATGACGTGATACTCAATATAATACACAGACTCGTGGAGAAACTAAAACTAGTAACAATGACGTGATACTCAATATAATACACAGACTCGTGGAGAAACTAAAACTAGTAACAATGACGTGATACTCAATATAATACACAGACTCGTGGAGAAACTAAAACTAGTAACAATGACGTGATACTCAATATAATACACAGACTCGTGGAGAAACTAAAACTAGTAACAATGACGTGATACTCAATATAATACACAGACTTGTTGAGAAACTAAAACTAGTAACAATGACGTGATACTCAATATAATACACAGACTCGTGGAGAAACTAAAACTAGTAACAATGACGTGATACTCAATATAATACACAGACTCGTGGAGAAACTAAAACTAGTAACAATGACGTGATACTCAATATAATACACAGACTCGTGGAGAAACTAAAACTAGTAACAATGACGTGATACTCAATATAATACACAGACTCGTTGAGAAACTAAAACTAGTAACAATGACGTGATACTCAATATAATACACAGACTACACAGACGTGGAGAAACTAAAACTAGTAACAATGACGTGATACTCAATATAATACACAGACTCGTGGAGAAACTAAAACTAGTAACAATGACGTGATACTCAATATAATACACAGACTCGTGGAGAAACTAAAACTAGTAACAATGACGTGATACTCAATATAATACACAGACTCGTGGAGAAACTAAAACTAGTAACAATGACGTGATACTCAATATAATACACAGACTCGTAGAGAAACTAAAACTAGTAACAATGACGTGATACTCAATATAATACACAGACTCGTGGAGAAACTAAAACTAGTAACAATGACGTGATACTACACAGACTCGTGGAGAAACTAAAACTAGTAACAATGACGTGATACTCAATATAATACACAGACTCGTGGAGAAACTAAAACTAGTAACAATGACGTGATACTCAATATAATACACAGACTCGTGGAGAAACTAAAACTAGTAACAATGACGTGATACTCAATATAATACACAGACTCGTGGAGAAACTAAAACTAGTAACAATGACGTGATACTCAATATAATACACAGACTCGTGGAGAAACTAAAACTAGTAACAATGACGTGATACTCAATATAATACACAGACTCGTGGAGAAACTAAAACTAGTAACAATGACGTGATACTCAATATAATACACAGACTCGTGGAGAAACTAAAACTAAAATGACGTGATACTCAATATAATACACAGACTCGTGGAGAAACTAAAACTAGTAACAATGACGTGATACTCAATATAATACACAGACTCGTGGAGAAACTAAAACTAGTAACAATGACGTGATACTCAATATAATACACAGACTCGTGGAGAAACTAAAACTAGTAACAATGACGTGATACTCAATATAATACACAGACTCGTGGAGAAACTAAAACTAGTAACAATGACGTGATACTCAATATAATACACAGACTCGTGGAGAAACTAAAAGAGAAACTAAAACTAGTAACAATGACGTGATACTCAATATAATACACAGACTCGTAGAGAAACTAAAACTAGTAACAATGACGTGATACTCAATATAATACACAGACTCGTGGAGAAACTAAAACTAGTAACAATGACGTGATACTCAATATAATACACAGACTCGTGGAGAAACTAAAACTAGTAACAATGACGTGATACTCAATATAATACACAGACTCGTGGAGAAACTAAAACTAGTAACAATGACGTGATACTCAATATAATACACAGACTCGTGGAGAAACTAAAACTAGTAACAATGACGTGATACTCAATATAATACACAGACTCGTGGAGAAACTAAAACTAGTAACAATGACGTGATACTCAATATAATACACAGACTCGTGGAGAAACTAAAACTAGTAACAATGACGTGATACTCAATATAATACACAGACTTGTTGAGAAACTAAAACTAGTAACAATGACGTGATACTCAATATAATACACAGACTCGTGGAGAAACTAAAACTAGTAACAATGACGTGATACTCAATATAATACACAGACTCGTGGAGAAACTAAAACTAGTAACAATGACGTGATACTCAATATAATACACAGACTCGTGGAGAAACTAAAACTAGTAACAATGACGTGATACTCAATATAATACACAGACTCGTGACGTGAGAAACTAAAACTAGTAACAATGACGTGATACTCAATATAATACACAGACTCGTGGAGAAACTAAAACTAGTAACAATGACGTGATACTCAATATAATACACAGACTCGTGGAGAAACTAAAACTAGTAACAATGACGTGATACTCAATATAATACACAGACTCGTGGAGAAACTAAAACTAGTAACAATGACGTGATACTCAATATAATACACAGACTTGTTGAGAAACTAAAACTAGTAACAATGACGTGATACTCAATATAATACACAGACTCGTGGAGAAACTAAAACTAGTAACAATGACGTGATACTCAATATAATACACAGACTCGTGGAGAAACTAAAACTAGTAACAATGACGTGATACTCAATATAATACACAGACTCGTGGAGAAACTAAAACTAGTAACAATGACGTGATACTCAACATAATACACAGACTTGTGGAGAAACTAAAACTAGTAACAATGACGTGATACTCAACATAATACACAGACTTGTAGAGAAACTAAAACTAGTAACAATGACGTGATACTCAACATAATACACAGACTCGTGGAGAAACTAAAACTAGTAACAATGACGTGATACTCAACATAATACACAGACTCGTGGAGAAACTAAAACTAGTAACAATGACGTGATACTCAATATAATACACAGACTCGTGGAGAAACTAAAACTAGTAACAATGACGTGATACTCAATATAATACACAGACTTGTAGAGAAACTAAAACTAGTAACAATGACGTGATACTCAACATAATACACAGACTCGTGGAGAAACTAAAACTAGTAACAATGACGTGATACTCAACATAATACACAGACTCGTAGAGAAACTAAAACTAGTAACAATGACGTGATACTCAACATAATACACAGACTTGTAGAGAAACTAAAACTAGTAACAATGACATGATACTCAATATAATACACAGACTCGTGGAGAAACTAAAACTAGTAACAATGACGTGATACTCAACATAATACACAGACTCGTGGAGAAACTAAAACTAGTAACAATGACGTGATACTCAATATAATACACAGACTCGTGGAGAAACTAAAACTAGTAACAATGACGTGATACTCAATATAATACACAGACTTGTTGAGAAACTAAAACTAGTAACAATGACGTGATACTCAATATAATACCCAGACTCGTGGAGAAACTAAAACTAGTAACAATGACGTGATACTCAATATAATACACAGACTCGTAGAGAAACTAAACTTGTAACAATGACTTGATACTCAATATAATACACAGACTCGTGGAGAAACTAAAACTAGTAACAATGACGTGATACTCAACATAATACACAGACTCGTGGATAAACTAAAACTAGTAACAATGACGTGATACTCAATATAATACACAGACTCGTGGAGAAACTAAAACTAGTAACAGTGACGTGATACTCAATATAATACACAGACTTGTGGAGAAACTAAAACTAGTAACAATGGCGTGATACTCAATATAATACACAGACTCGTAGAGAAACTAAAACTAGTAACAGTGACGTGATACTCAATATAATACACAGACTCATGGAGAAACTAAAACTAGTAACAGTGACGTGATACTCAATATAATACACAGACTTGTTGAGAAACTAAACTAGTAACAATGACGTGATACTCAATATAATACACAGACTCGTAGAGAAACTAAAACTAGTAACAATGACGTGATACTCAATATAATACACAGACTCGTGGAGAAACTAAATACGTGATATAATACACAGACTCGTAGAGAAACTAAAACTAGTAACAATGACGTGATACTCAATATAATACACAGACTCGTGGAGAAACTAAAACTAGTAACAATGACGTGATACTCAATATAATACACAGACTCGTGGAGAAACTAAAACTAGTAACAGTGACGTGATACTCAATATAATACACAGACTTGTTGAGACACTAAAACTAGTAACAGTGACGTGATACTCAATATAATACACAGACTTGTTGAGACACTAAAACTAGTAACTATGACGTGATACTCAATATAATACACAGATTTGTTGAGACACTAAAACTAGTAACAATGACGTGATACTCAATATAATACACAGACTCGTGGAGAAACTAAAACTAGTAACAATGACGTGATACTCAATATAATACACAGACTCGTGGAGAAACTAAAACTAGTAACAATGACGTGATACTCAATATAATACACAGACTCGTGGAGAAACTAAAACTAGTAACAGTGACGTGATACTCAATATAATACACAGACTTGTGGAGAAACTAAAACTAGTAACAATGGCGTGATACTCAATATAATACACAGACTCGTAGAGAAACTAAAACTAGTAACAGTGACGTGATACTCAATATAATACACAGACTCATGGAGAAACTAAAACTAGTAACAGTGACGTGATACTCAATATAATACACAGACTTGTTGAGAAACTAAACTAGTAACAATGACGTGATACTCAATATAATACACAGACTCGTAGAGAAACTAAAACTAGTAACAATGACGTGATACTCAATATAATACACAGACTCGTGGAGAAACTAAATACGTGATATAATACACAGACTCGTAGAGAAACTAAAACTAGTAACAATGACGTGATACTCAATATAATACACAGACTCGTGGAGAAACTAAAACTAGTAACAATGACGTGATACTCAATATAATACACAGACTCGTGGAGAAACTAAAACTAGTAACAGTGACGTGATACTCAATATAATACACAGACTTGTTGAGACACTAAAACTAGTAACAGTGACGTGATACTCAATATAATACACAGACTCGTAGAGAAACTAAAACTAGTAACAGTGACGTGATACTCAATATAATACACAGACTTGTTGAGAAACTAAAACTAGTAACAATGACGTGATACTCAATATAATACACAGACTCGTAGAGAAACTAAAACTAGTAACAATGACGTGATACTCAATATAATACACAGACTCGTGGAGAAACTAAATACGTGATACTCAATATAATACACAGACTCGTAGAGAAACTAAAACTAGTAACAATGACGTGATACTCAATATAATACACAGACTCGTGGAGAAACTAAATACGTGATATAATACACAGACTCGTAGAGAAACTAAAACTAGTAACAATGACGTGATACTCAATATAATACACAGACTCGTGGAGAAACTAAAACTAGTAACAATGACGTGATACTCTATATCATACACAGACTCGTAGAGAAACTAAAACTAGTAACAATGACGTGATACTCAATATAATACACAGACTCGTAGAGAAACTAAAACTAGTAACAATGACGTGATACTCAATATAATACCCAGACTCGTGGAGAAACTAAATCTAGTAACAATGACGTGATACTCAATATAATACACAGACTTGTTGAGAAACTAAAACTAGTAACAATGACGTGATACTCAATATAATGCCCAGACTCGTGGAGAAACTAAAACTAGTAACAATGACGTGATAATCAATATAATACACAGACTCGTAGAGAAACTAAACTTGTAACAATGACTTGATACTCAATATAATACACAGACTCGTGGAGAAACTAAAACTAGTAACAATGACGTGATACTCAACATAATACACAGACTCGTGGATAAACTAAAACTAGTAACAATGACGTGATACTCAATATAATACACAGACTCGTGGAGAAACTAAAACTAGTAACAGTGACGTGATACTCAATATAATACACAGACTTGTGGAGAAACTAAAACTAGTAACAATGGCGTGATACTCAATATAATACACAGACTCGTAGAGAAACTAAAACTAGTAACAGTGACGTGATAATCAATATAATACACAGACTCGTGGAGAAACTAAAACTAGTAACGGTGACGTGATACTCAATATAATACACAGACTTGTTGAGAAACTAAATTAGTAACAATGACGTGATACTCAATATAATACACAGACTCGTAGAGAAACTAAAACTAGTAACAATGACGTGATACTCAATATAATACACAGACTCGTAGAGAAACTAAAACTAGTAACAATGACGTGATACTCAATATAATACACAGACTCGTGGAGAAACTAAATACGTGATACTCAATATAATACACAGACTCGTAGAGAAACTAAAACTAGTAACAATGACGTGATACTCAATATAATACACAGATTCGTGGAGAAACTAAATACGTGATACTCAATATAATATACAGACTCGTAGAGAACCTAAAACTAGTAACAATGACGTGATACTCAATATAATACACAGACTCGTGGAGAAACTAAAACTAGTAACAATGACGTGATACTCAATATAATACACAGACTCGTGGAGAAACTAAAACTAGTAACAGTGACGTGATACTCAATATAATACACAGACTTGTTGAGACACTAAAACTAGTAACAGTGACGTGATACTCAATATAATACACAGACTTGTTGAGACACTAAAACTAGTAACAATGACGTGATACTCAATATAATACACAGTCTCGTGGAGAAACTAAAACTAGTAACAATGACGTTATACTCAATATAATACACAGACTCGTGGAGAAACTAAAACTAGTAACAATGACGTGATACTCAATATAATACACAGACTCGTGGAGAAACTAAAACTAGTAACAGTGACGTGATACTCAATATAATACACAGACTCGTAGAGAAACTAAAACTAGTAACAGTGACGTGATACTCAATATAATACACAGACTCGTGGAGAAACTAAAACTAGTAACAGTGACGTGATACTCAATATAATATACAGACTTGTTGAGAAACTAAACTAGTAACAATGACGTGATACTCAATATAATACACAGACTCGTAGAGAAACTAAAACTAGTAACAATGACGTGATACTCAATATAATACACAGATTCGTGGAGAAACTAAATACGTGATACTCAATATAATATACAGACTCGTAGAGAACCTAAAACTAGTAACAATGACGTGATACTCAATATAATACACAGACTCGTGGAGAAACTAAAACTAGTAACAATGACGTGATAATCAATATAATACACAGACTCGTGGAGAAACTAAAACTAGTAACAGTGACGTGATACTCAATATAATACACAGACTTGTTGAGACACTAAAACTAGTAACAGTGACGTGATACTCAATATAATACACATACTTGTTGAGACACTAAAACTAGTAACTATGACGTGATACTCAATATAATACACATACTTGTTGAGACACTAAAACTAGTAACAATGACGTGATACTCAATATAATACACAGACTCGTGGAGAAACTAAAACTAGTAACAATGACGTGATACTCAATATAATACACAGACTCGTGGAGAAACTAAAACTAGTAACAATGACGTGATACTCAATATAATACACAGACTCGTAGAGAAACTAAAACTAGTAACAGTGACGTGATACTCAATATAATACACAGACTTGTTGAGACACTAAAACTAGTAACTATGACGTGATACTCAATATAATACACAGACTTGTTGAGAAACTAAAACTAGTAACAATGACGTGATACTCAATATAATACACAAACTCGTGGAGAAACTAAAACTAGTAACAGTGACGTGATACTCAACATAATACACAGACTTGTGGAGAAACTAAAACTAGTAACAGTGACGTGATACTCAACATAATACACAGACTCGTAGAGAAACTAAAACTAGTAACAATGACGTGATACTCAATATAATACACAGACTCGTAGAGAAACTAAAACTAGTAACAATGACGTGATACTCAATATAATACACAGACTTATTGAGAAACTAAAACTAGTAACAATGACGTGATACTCA
Source organism: Tachypleus tridentatus (assembly GCF_004210375.1). Lineage (NCBI taxonomy): Eukaryota > Metazoa > Arthropoda > Merostomata > Xiphosura > Limulidae > Tachypleus > Tachypleus tridentatus. Next base: position 64,441,240 of record NC_134827.1, on the reverse strand, counting down.
ACATAATATACAGACTTGTGGAGAAACTAAAACTAGTAACAATGACGTGATACTCAACATAATACACAGACTCGTAGAGAAACTAAAACTAGTAACAATGACGTGATACTCAATATAATACACAGACTCGTGGAGAAACTAAAACTAGTAACAGTGACGTGATACTCAATATAATACACAGACTTGTTGAGAAACTAAACTAGTAACAATGACGTGATACTCAATATAATACACAGACTCGTAGAGAAACTAAAACTAGTAACAATGACGTGATACTCAATAAAATACACAGACTCGTGGAGAAACTAAATACGTGATACTCAATATAATACACAGACTCGTAGAGAAACTAAAACTAGTAACAATGACGTGATACTCAATATAATACACAGACTCGTGGAGAAACTAAATACGTGATACTCAATATAATACACAGACTCGTAGAGAACCTAAAACTAGTAACAATGACGTGATACTCAATATAATACACAGACTCGTGGAGAAACTAAAACTAGTAACAATGACGTGATACTCAATATAATACACAGACTTGTAGAGAAACTAAAACTAGTAACAGTGACGTGATACTCAGTATAATACACAGACTTGTTGAGAAACTAAAACTAGTAACAATGACGTGATACTCAACATAATACACAGACTCGTGGAGAAACTAAAACTGGTAACAATGACGTGATACTCAACATAATACACAGACTTGTAGAGAAACTAAAACTAGTAACAATGACGTGATACTCAACATAATACACAGACTTGTAGAGAAACTAAAACTAGTAACAATGACGTGATACTCAACATAATACACAGACTCGTGGAGAAACTAAAACTAGTAACAATGACGTGATACTCAACATAATACACAGACTCGTGGAGAAACTAAAACTAGTAACAATGACGTGATACTCAACATAATACACAGACTCGTGGGGAAATTAAAACTAGTAACAATGACGTGATACTCAACATAATACACAGACTCGTGGAGAAACTAAACTAGTAACAATGACGTGATACTCAATATAATACACAGACTTGTTGAGAAACTAAAACTAGTAACAATGACGTGATACTCAATATAATACCCAGACTCGTGGAGAAACTAAAACTAGTAACAATGACGTGATACTCAATATAATACACAGACTTGTTGAGAAACTAAAACTAGCAACAATGACGTGATACTCTATATCATACACAGACTCGTAGAGAAACTAAAACTAGTAACAATGACGTGATACTCAACATAATACACAGACTCGTGGAGAAATTAAAACTAGTAACAATGACGTGATACTCAATATAATACACAGACTCGTAGAGAAACTAAAACTAGTAACAATGACGTGATACTCAATATAATACCCAGACTCGTGGAGAAACTAAAACTAGTAACATTGACGTGATACTCAACATAATACACAGACTCGTAGCTAAACTAAAACTAGTAACAATGACGTGATACTCAATATAATACAGAGACTCGTAGAGAAACTAAAACTAGTAACAATGACGTGATACTCAATATAATACACAGACTCGTTGAGAAACTAAAACTAGTAACAATGACGTTATACTCAACATAATACACAGACTCGTAGAGAAACTAAAACTAGTAACAATGACGTGATACTCAATATAATACAGAGACTCGTAGAGAAACTAAAACTAGTAACAATGACGTGATACTCAATATAATACACAGACTCGTTGAGAAACTAAAACTAGTAACAATGACGTGATACTCAATATAATACCCAGACGTGTTGAGAAACTAAAACTAGTGTCAATGACGTGATACTCAATATAATACACAGACTTGTTGAGAAACTAAAACTAGTAACAATGACGTGATACTCAACATAATACACAGACTCGTGGAGAAGTTGTGATGTAAACTGTTTACCTACATGAAATATATTTCACTCCCCATATCAAAAAGTAAGTTAAACACATGAAGTAATCATACATTCATATATATATGTCAGTATGTGGAATCATATTAGGTTAGCTAACCTTCCCGAAGAGGCTATAGACCATAAATTAATGAATATTCCTGATATATATGGAACATGTGAGATTTTGTTTGTTATGGGGATGAGCCATTAGTTTTAGGAGAAGTCACGTTCGATAAAAGCAGAACTTTTGGATATTTGAGCCTCAGATCAACTTTCGAGTTTTCAGTTAAATGCCATTCTCTCTTATCTTGTGTGCATTTGACTTCACGTGAAAGGCCTGTTGGTATATCTGTCATGCATAATAGATCATCAAATGAGCTTAATACGTCACTAATGACGTATCAAATGTCCATATTTGTGTAGTTCATCAGAAGTTGATAAGGGTTTATAAGTTTTAAATTTGTTGTCATTGGTTAACTTAAAAGAGGCCTGGCATGGCCAGGTGGGTTAAGGTGTTCAACCCGTAATCTGAGGGTCGCAAGTTTGCATCCCCGTCGCACCAAACATGCTCGCCTTTTCAGCCGTGGGGGCGTTATAATGTTACGGTCAATCCCACTATTCATTGGTAAAAGAGTTGGTTGTGGGTAGTGATGACTAGCTGCCTTCCCTCGAGTGGCTTTTTGCGAAATTCAAAAACAAAAAGAAAATTAAAAGAAATAAAAATCATTTTTGACACAAAAACATCTCCGGAAAGGGTGTGTTTTTCAACTCCGTCATAAGTTTAAAATAGCATATCGGATTTTACTTTTTTAAAGTGATTTCATGAAGTGGTTATACCAAAATAACATTTCTTTGTCCGATTTATCACTCGTGTTCGTCTGTTATGACAAGAGAAGCACGAGCGTGTCACGTGCTAGAAATGTAACATGCGCGAAGAACGTTCAGGGGGCGCTTCTTTGTAGACTGAATCGAGGCCTGAAAGGAAAAACAAAATGGAGGGTCCAGATGCAGACGACAAGTTTCAGTTCGAAATTCCCTCTTATACACCCTGTTTAGCGTTAGATAAGGCTTACATCTACATTTTCTCATGAGTACCATTAGAGCTACCTAAATCTGAAAAGCCTTTTTTAGACAAGCATTTAATCATGCTTGCATGTGATATAACTCTAGTTAAGTGTGTCGTAGGCCTCGAGTGCAAACCATTAAAAGTGTCGAAGTCGTCCTTATGGTAAGTGCTCGCTTTTAACGTTGAATGCACCACATCTTTGGCACTCTCAAACACCTAATCCCTTCCAGTTGTTCAAGTTTCCATTCGTGGTCAGACTGTCTAATTTTACTTTAAATTATAGAATAAAACATGAAGATTAATAAACAAACTATAAATGAACACACAATAGAAATAACTCTCTTTAATAAAGCGAAAGACATTGTTTTATGACCACTTTAATAAATCCTGCAGTGGCACAACGGCATGTCTGCGGACTCACACTGCGAAAACGGGGTTTCGATACCCGTGGTGGGCAGAGCACAGATAGCCCATGGTATTGCTTTGTGCTTTATTCTAAACAAACAAACCCTTTAACAAAGTGAAAGACGTTATTCTAGTCGACGTTTAATAAAGTGAAATACAGTGTAGTCGTGGACATGTTCCTAGTGCCTGTAAATAATTAATTTTTTTCAGAAAAAAGTCCTAATTACGAGCGCTTCTACAAGGTTTTGTCAAATGTGGATAGCAGCTTCTTTGATAATTTAAGCCTAAATATTAATCAGTGTTGTCATTTTGTTTGTCTCGTCTGTTGGGTAGTTCTGAAGATGAGTTCGGATGAGATGTGTATTTTTGGTGATAGTTAACGGTGTTTAGAAGTCACAACACAGTAAAATTACAGTACAAACAACATTTATGTAATTCTTTATGAATGTTGACTGCAGTCCGTCGAATGAAGACAAACATATGAACAAGGGTTAGAAATCAGAAGAATAAGAGATGTGCGACTCCATCTGCCCGAGAAGGTTCGTACGGAATGACGGTAAAATAATGAAATATAAATCATATACCAGATTACTACATCCAACACTCGTTCAACACAGTACAGACGTCATCAAAGCCGGGAAAGTTAACACCCTGACACATTCAGCTAAGTGGATGACACTAGCGCCCTCTATAAAATATAGAGGGAATATAAACCAGATGGTAAAGAGTTTCTGCTTTGGAAGAAAAATTACGAACGAATCACTAATTAACCTTAACTAAATTAATTAACTAACATGCACTTACAACGCCCCCTACAATCCGGTACCCGTTTATACACTGGTCCTCAAGACACGTGTCCGTCAATGGTCACATTCAAACACTCTCTCTTTCTTGACCTAAAGATGACCTAAGAAGGTCTAAACATTTTTCTCTGCTTATCAATAAAAGTGTTAATACCCGTTCCAGCCGTTCTGAGATACATTCGAATCTCTAATCAGAATCAGGGAGCGTTTACCAAGGTGTGGGCGTACTCTCAGGAGGGCGCAAATGATCCATCTTTTGGGGGCACGAGTGATAAGATGTGGTATGGATAATGCAATAAAGCGAAACTGATAAACATTTTTATTTATCAAAATAATAATTAATTACTACACACATATGGTGTGTATTTTAATGTGTTTTCGTTTGTTACGTCTCGTCAATTAACTCACGCTCTCAAAAACAAATTATGGAGTGCAAAAAACTATTTTTATTAAAGAAGTTTGTTTGTTTTTGAATTTCGCGCAAAGCTATTCAAGGGCTATCTGCGCTAGCCGTCCGTAATTTAGCAGTGTAAGACTAGAGGGAAGGCAGCTGTTCATCACCACCCACCGCCCACCAACTCTTGGGCTGATCTTTTACCAACGAAAAGTGGGATTAACCCTCACATTAAAACGCCGACACGGCTGAAAAGGCGACCATGTTTGGAATGATGAGGATGCGAACCCGCGCCTCTCGGATTACGAATCGAGTTCCTAACCCACCTAGCCATGCCGGGCCAGGCTTTTAGTAATGGCAAAGACTGCTAGAGTTCATGCACAAACTTTGTTTGTTTTTGGAATTTAAGCATGGGGCATATATATGTAGAATCATCTTCAGAAAAGTCACTTATTTCACTTACCTATATAGTTGAAGATGACTGAATGTTTTAAGCGACTCTTAACACGCCCCTATCTTGCAGTCACTGTGAAATTCAACAATAATGAAATAGTTAAGTGTATAAAATTAACTTATTTTTTCACAGCAGTGTGGGCCGCGCATGGCCTAATCTTTAGCGCTTCGGGTTGCGGATCGAAAGTTCCAAGGTTTAAGTCGCGATATTAAGATAAACCCGATGTATGGACGTTCTAAACGTGGCATTCAATGTCTGGGTTAACTCTACCCAGTTACTGGGTCAACAGTAGCCCATGGGCAGTTGATGTTGTTCCACGGCTCTCTCCGAACTCTAATCTGGTCATTTAATTGTGGGTCACGTAAGGTACCATTTATGTTTCAAAGTAAAGTTATGGTGCTATGTTAGCTATCCATGCTCTGTCCATCGCATCGAATCGAGAATCGAACCTGGGGTTTTATTTGTTTGTTTTAAAGTATATAACTTACCGTCAACACATGGGAGCGAATCAAATTCTGAGTCAGTGTTTTAAGTATTATATTGAGCAACAAAACAATTGTATTCAAGAGATACTGTTACTATTTGTTGTTTTACTTTTCGCAGAAAGTTACACAAGCGGCATCTGCAAATGGCTTTCCATAGTTCTGTATAGTCAAGGCAAAGGAAAGGCAGCTGGTCAATTGCACCCGCTGCCAACTCTTGAGCTACTCTATCTGACTTAATAATGGGATCTAACTGTTGTTCTTATAGGGCATTTAAGGATCCAATCTTCGTAATTCATTTTGCTTTCGTTAGGGCCCGGCATGGCCAGGTGGTTAGGGCGCTCGATTCGTAATTTGAGGTTCGCGAGTTCGAATCCCTGGCACACTAAACATGTTCGCTCTTTCAGCCTTGGGGGCGTTATAACGTGACAGTCAGTCGCAATTCGTTAGTAAAAGAGTGGACCAAGAGTTGGCGGTGGGTGGTGATGACTAGCTGCCTTACCTCTAGTCTTACTTTGCTAATTTTAGAACGGCTATAGCAGATGGCCCTAGTGTAGTTTTGCACGAAATTCAAAAATAAACAAAAAAAAATCTTTCTTCTTTTGTTTAACAATGGGTCGCAAAGTATTCATAGTCCAAGCACGCTGAAAACGTATACATGCCCGATCCAGAAAGTTGAGACTTCCCCAAAATACCTATAGTGTTGTTGGTAAAATGGTGGATCTTGTACCGTAAACTGACACTTTGGATCCATATGATATTCTGACAGAAGGTCTTTGAAGAAATCTTCAGTTATTCCTTATAAGGAATCTGCGCGAAAACAGCCAATAAGGACTGCTACCTTTCCTCCTGTACTGACAGCACAACAGACAAAGACAAAACAAGTGTTGTGTTGTGACAAAAGTAAAAACTCTAACCGTCAGCAGTTTATGATTCGTTGTGTTTCACTAACGAAAGGTTGCGTCACACTGTAGGGCTCCCTGTGGTGTTTTATAGATTAGTTATTGCGTAGATTGCTGCGAATAATTGGAATGTTCAACCGAAACGACACCTCATCTAAACGGTCTGCTCAGTGATTCTCGTAATCAGATATAACCGTTCATTACTGAGCATCGAATACCAAAATTTAAATTAGGCCGTAGGTAAGGCGGATAATCTATAGAAGTTCTGGCTAAAACAACGTTGTTCGGATCTTTCAGTCAAATATGTAACCTTTATAAAGCGTCCGCAACTGAAAGTGATCGGCGTATTCAACCGCATATTCTCTCGAGCTCCAGATCTTTCAGTACGCAGCCCAATGAGAGTAAAGACTGATGGAAAATGATGCTTTTATTGCATGCATTGACAATAAATAATGAACATTAGTAGACAAGACAGAACTAAGAAGGTGGATGTTGTCCTTTACCGAGTTGCGTTTATAAGCTGTGGAACATTTTACCTAAAGTTGCTTTTGGCACTTTTGTTTAAATATTAACACATATGAAGATAATTAATTTCAGTGAAGCAATTTTCAAGTTGCTTTAAAAATCAGTCGGCTATCCCTACATATCACAGTTACAGCCTAATTTGAATGACGGATTCCATTGTATTAACTGATGAATCTTTCTGTTGAAGGTTTGATGCTGTTTGAGCTGATCAAACTCTGTTGAAGGTTTGATGTTGTTTGAGCTGATCAAACTCTGTTGAAGGTTTGATGCTGTTTGAGCTGATCAAACTCTGTTGAAGGTTTGATGCTGTTTGAGCTGATCAAACTCTGTTGAAGGTTTGATGTTGTTTGAGATGATCAAACTCTGTTGAAGGTTTGATGTTACGATAAATCCAATTTGCGTCACAAATTGTTTGTTTGTTTTTGAATTTCGCGCAAAGCTACCCGAGGGCTATCTGCGCCAGCCGTCCCTAATTTAGGGATGTAAGACTAGAATGAAGGCAGCTAGTCATCACCATCTACCGCCAACTCTTGAGCTACTATTTTACCAACGAATAGTTGGATTGACCGTCACGTTATAACGCCCCCACGGCTGAAAGGGCGAACATGTTTAATGCGACAGGGATTCGAACCCGGATTACGAGTCGAACGCCTTAACACACTTGGTCATGCCGGGCCATGCGTCACAAAAACCGGTTGTTAAACATAACTGTCAGCATTACAGAAAATAAAATAAAATTATTATTTTGTGTCTTGTAAATCAAAGAAACATTATTGCGTGTTACCTCACAATCTGATGTGATTTTTTTTATATAACTGTTTTAAAGTTTTAACCAATGGAGACGATAAGTTAAACAATAATTTTTTTTACGTTTGACTTGGAAACGTTATCGTTACGATATAAAAAAGATCTGATTTTCATGGTTGTTTTCAGCTCGTGTCTGGTGATTATATTTAAAGACACCCATGATTCAAATATTGCTCATGGTTATTTAAGAAAAAAAGACATCAAATGGTCGTGCTTTTTGCATCATTTTTGTTTTCTTTAGTTAAGAACTACCACATGTGAAGACAAAAGAAACAACGAATAGCAAAACCCTGACATTATTACGATCTATTTCAATTTATGACATCAACGGAATCTACCCTGCTCCCGAAAACACGCCCTCACTATTCATGGCGCCACCTCTCGTGTACTTTGAACAACATAATTATTTCTTCTCGGTAATTCACGCTGTACTTTCTTTGCTTTCGTTACTTAACGGACAGCTTCTATTCAACTTTAGCTGTATCATCTAATTAAACTTAAAAATAACATGGATTTCCATACGAACAAGACCAATCGGACAGATTAGATACCCCCGTCCCTCTGCTAATTTAGACATATCACATACCCTCGTCCCTCTGCTACTTTAAACAGATTACATACCCTCGTCCCTCTGCTACTTTGGACAGATCACATACCCTCGTCCCTCTGATACTTTGGACAGATTACATACCCTCGTCTCTCTGCTACTTTAGACAGATTACATACCCTCGTCCCTCTGCTACTTTGGACAGATCACATACCCTCGTCCCTCTGCTACTTTAGACAGATTACATACCCTCGTCTCTCTGCTACTTTAGACAGATTACATACCCTCGTCTCTCTGCTACTTTAGACAGATTACATACCCTCGTCCCTCTGCTACTTTGGACAGATCACATACCCTCGTCCCTCTGCTACTTTAGACAGATTACATACCCTCGTCCCTCTGCTACTTTAGACAGATTACATACCCTCGTCTCTCTGCTACTTTAGACAGATTACATACTCTCTTCCCTCTGCTACACTAGACAGATTACATAGCCTATTGTTACTTCTTTATTGGAGAAACAAGCAGAAAAAATGGAAACTATATTCAAAGAAAAAAACATTTTCACGTGTTTTTGAACACTGCAAATCAAATAAATACAACATAACCATGAAAACACCATGATATTAAGCAGGGAAACAAACATAAAGAAACGAAAAATCAGAGAAGCCCTACTTATACAACAAGTAAAACCAAAATTAAACCAATATAAAGGAACACCTTTATACCTATAATAATTAATAACGTAACATCTAACTGCAACGCCTCCTACAATTCAGTACCCGTTTATACTCTCGTCCCTAAGACATGTGCCTGGCAACTGTCAATTACGAACTGTCTTTGTTAACCTGAAGATGACCCAAGAAGGTCAAAACTTTGTTCTGTACTTTACTTAAATTATAATTTTAATGTCCATACCAACCATCTTGAGAATACATGATTACCTACCCTTGTCCCGCTGCTACCTTTCATGATTGCATGCGTTTGTATGGGATAACGTCGAATTTCATCTTGGAAAACTCAGAAAATCGCAAATACAGAATGATCAAACCAATCCGGATAAGTTTGTGTGGTATTGTGAGGAGTCTTAACCTTACTCTGTCCAGAAAGTTTGGTACAAGTCAGACCACACTCCACAAAGTTATTGAGGGAAAACTACGAGTATGTCCTTTTTACACATTATAGAACACACCTCTGAGTGATCCGGGCCACATCTGGGGACTTTCCCATGGTTTGTAACATTTTAGTATTCATCCGTCTACCAGTTTCCGAGATATGTTCGCGGCAACACAGATAGGCACGTGCATGCACGGAACCGATTGTAATACCCTGTCCCACCTATGAGGGTCGCGGGTTCAAATCACCGTCACACCAAACATGCTCGCCCTTTTAGTCGTGGGTGCATTATAATGTAACGGTCAATCCCACTATTTGTTGGTAAAAGAGTAGCCCAAGAGTTGACGGTGGGTGGTGATGACCAGCTTCCTTCCCTCTAGTCTTACTCTGCTAAATTAGGAACGGCTAGCGCAGATAGCCCTCGTAAAGCTTTGCGCGAAATTAAAAAAAAACAACAACATAACAGCCACGAATTCCAGAGAGCCCCCCGCTAGCACAGCGGCATGTCTATGAATTTACAACGCTAAAATCAGGGGTTCGATTCCCCTCGGTGGGCTCAGCAGATAGCCTGATGTGGATTCGCTATAAGAAAAACACACGTACGAAATCCAGAGTTCTTCCGTCTGTTTTCTGACAGAAGTTTATAGGACCTTCGAAGCTCACGTAATCATATAAGGGTCAATTGTTTTGGTAACGTAGATTACTTTGATAATACTAAATTAAAGATTATTTATTCGGTTGTTCATACATTTCTTCTCTCCGTAGTTTACATAGTTAACTGTTAAAACTGTTAAAATTATTTTATCCATTCAAGTGCTTCCCCAATCAGCGTTCACCCTAATCTTTTTATCATCAGTTATTATAACCCTGTTTTTATTTGCAGTGCACTCCATAATCCTTTATTGGTTCAAGTGTTTTCTTAACCCATTTATTAATTAAAGTGCCCACCCTAATTCGTTTATCAGTTACAATGCTCACCCTCGAAGTTCTTGTAAGTAATGGTGAATAATTTAACACTCCTACGAAAAGTGGGGCCTAATAGGCCCCAGAGCAACTTGAAAGGTTATTAATATTAGGCTAATAATTTTGTATTTAAATGAAATTACCACCTGAAATGAAATTAATGAAATGAAATCAAATGAAATGGCAATTTCATTTAAATACAAATTTATTAGCCTAATATTAATAACCTTTCAAGTTGCTCTGGGGCCTATTAGGCTCCACTTTTCGTAGGAGTGTTAAGAGATATTTAGTATCAGCTATATTGTTACAAGGGTAAATTCAAAGGTTTATCTCCTAGGAAGTTTCTCCAAAGCTTCGAATTTGTTTATAACTGAACCTGAAACAAAACATCCAATCTTCAAACGGACCTCGAGGAACGTGGCCTCTTAAATTATCCAATTATAAGACCATAACTAAGGGCAAACCGTTTCTCTCTGTACCCCACGCTGTTTGCTTTCCATGATAGCACTAAAGATTTTATTGCTATATCCAGATATTCTAGTGAGTTGACTTTAAGTATGACCCGTTTAAAACTAAGAATTATTTTATATCTCTGAGCATTATAAAAAGGACGACTTCACTGAGAGCTCGTGACCCGAGGGTACGCAAGACCCTGTTGTCAAGGTTAACAAAGCTGTATATTACATTCTACAAGTGCTTAAAGTAACCACTAACTGGTAATGTTATCAACTCCCGGAGACAAGTTTCTTGTTCTTATTTTTTTCTCTGTTTTTTTTTTTTCTCCACGCCTCCTGGTACGAAGGTAATTGAGAGGTAACTCAATAAAAGTTAACTCGGATTTTGAAAGTACGTGAACGTAATTCTGATTTTACGCCAGGTGAAAAGGAAACAGACGTTCACAGCAAGTTGAGAACTGAGTTATACTGAACAAATTCAATAATTGCTCCTAATTTTCAACTGGTAGACTAGTCGAACACAACCACCGCCAACTGTTGGGCTACGTTTGTCAGATCGAATAAGGGGTTATAACTGTCACTCTTATGGCACACCCAAGACTGCAAAGTGTCTTGTTTGTTTGTTTTTGAATTTCGCACAAAGCTACTCGAGGGCTATCTGTGCTAGCCGTCCCTAATTTAGCAGTGCAAGACTAGAGGGAAGGCAGCTAGTCATCACCACCCACCGCCAACTCTTGGGCTAATCTTTTACCAACGAATAGTGGGATTGACCGTCACATTATAACGCCCCCACGGCTGAATGGGCGAGCATGTTTGGCGCGACGGGGATGCGAACCCGCGACCCTCAGATTACGAGTCGCACGCCTTAACACGCTTGGCCTTGCCGGGCCCTGCAAAGTGTCGAACGTGTTTTTCGAAGCTGGATCGCGTCAAGCGAAGTCCAGAAGTGATGTACCCAGTCTATGAATTCGAGGTTCGCGTCCCTTTGAAAATACGAATGCTTTTAAGTGAAATTTAAGCCAAAGTAGATGTTACGAAAGTTTTAAAATCTTTCATAATTTTGTCTAAACATGAAGGACAAACTTTCCACTCCAAAGATAACATTATAAGAAGACAACAGGAGAATCACTTTCGTTTAAAGTAAACACGTTGCAATACAGCGTACTGTGCACCACCTACGTGATGGGAAATTTCTCGATAAACGTGTAAGTTAAAGAAAACAAAACGTTTGAAATCTTACTTGATTCCACAGGCACATAAATATATATATTTGATATTATTCTTTCTTTGTCTCGAAGGTTTTTAATGTATAACGAATATAAAGAATTTAAAACATCAATGAATATTATTTTCAAATAAATGATGAACGTGCGACACCTAGTGATGAGGCTTAGAAATGAGGCCGTAGATGAAAACGTTTGGTGGAAACACAATCATTGTTTGTGACTAAATAAAATTGTAGTATAATTAAATAAAATAAGAGTATAATTAATTAAACTTGTATCTTAATTAATTAGGAGTATTTCAAGGTTATAATATTAATACTGAAGAAATAATTGATTATCGTAGCTAAATGTTTTTGTCGTGTCCCTCAGTGGTATGTTTGTGAACTCACACCGCTAAAAACCGGGTCTCGATACCCGTGATCGGCAGGGTACAAATAGCCCATTGTGTAGTTTTGTGCTTAACCCTAAATAAACCATAATGTTGAAAATTTTTTGTTTGTTTATTTTGGCGCAGAGTTACACAGCGGGCTATCTGCGCTGTGGCTACCTCGTTTTAGGTCCATAAACTTACCAGGGGAATGGGGAACATGTTTCAAAACGCCTTCTTTATAAGCCCCTCCTATTGAGTGTATAAACAATGACGTCACAGAGCAGTCGCGCGAAATTCTGTAAACAAGATAGTAAAAACATCAGATGGCGTGATTGTGGTCAGAAATATCACGTGACAAACGTGTGAAAATATATATCGAAAGACATGTAAATAAAACTTCCAAATACTTCTAAAGAAACGGAAAAACAACAAAAAATGAAGGTGTGTAACAACAAGTCACGGGTAAGAGGTCAAGCAGTTCGGCAACAGTGACGTAACGAAACATACTTAAGTTGTGAATCAACACGTCAGATTTCTCACCACTATAACTGCTCACCTTTTCGCGTTCATATTTATATCTGCTTCGACTTGGATTATTTCGTGAGCCGTAGCTCAGAGTACCAGATAACTTTGTAGTCGTACATTAACCCTGATTGATTATATGACCTGAAGGTGACCTAGGAAGGTCAAAAAGTTGTTCTCTCCTCATCAATAAAAGTATTAATACCCATACCAGCCGTTCTGAGAAACATTAGTTCAAGCTTTTAAATACACTTCATAATATCTATAATACGAAGACAGTTTTTTATTTTGGCACATGACGTGTCCCACTAGTTGAAATAGTTACATTGTTTATACTTGTGCTGAAGGATTCGACCAATAAAATGTCTTGTAACATTAAAACAAATCACTTTTTTCATTGGATATTGTTTTTCGCTATTCAGCTTCCAACAGAGCTATGCTGTTAAATCTATGTCACGTTATCTATATATATATATACAGGGTGGCCCGTAAGTCCCTACCCATCCATATGTTATTATGTTATATTTAATAATACTAATGATGAGTTGAAGGCAGCTGTTACCGCGGCATTTGGAACAAATGCTATGTTGAGGTAAATGTCTCACAGAACATGGCGTCGCATAATATTATGCAGCGAGAATGAGGGACAGCACACAGATACACTGGATACATAAGATATATGGATGGGTAGGGACTTACGGGCCACCCTGTATATATACATATCAAGAAAAAACGTGTGTTTGTTTGCAACCTAACTCCTCCAAGCCAACTGGGCCAATCTCAACAAAACGCCATGACCTGTGGAGAATGTCCTAAGAGGGTCAAAATTTAACGTAACCCTATTTCTGTTTTGTAAAGCCTGTTATGTTGACCACTCCCAGCCTATTGAGTCTATTTCAAATACTCTTGGCTGACCGGTGCTTTAGATAATGTTGAATATACTAAATAGATTAAAGGTCAAAGTGTAAATATAGCTGGACTGTTTCTCAAACATCTTATAGCAAAGCCACATTGGGCTATCTGCTGAATCCACCGAGGGGAATCGAACCCGCGACCCTCGGATTACGAGTCGAACGCCTTAACACACTTGGCCATGCCGGGCCCTGCAATGAGAAATCACATGCTCTTGACAACGTTTTAAGGCTTAGCACTGTTCCAACCGAGGGACCAACGGAATAAAATGTTTTTCTTAGTAAAAAATATTCAGTTTTTGAATTTCAAATTTTATTCCTTCAATAAACAACGCTGATTAATTTTGGATTTTTAAAATATCTTCAACAAGCAATTATTGATTGTAGATTTTCAAAAATTCTCCAACTACAAAAATTAATTAATTAATTTAAAAAAAATTCTCTACAGTGAACAATAATTCAGTCTGAAATTTTTAATATATAATAATTAATTATTGATAATTAATAATAATTAATTCTGATTGTCTCTTAAAACTCCCTCACGATTTCTGTTTGCTACTTTTTGTTTGAATTTCAATATGAAATAAGCCGTTGGTCCCTCGGTTGGAACAGTGCTAAGCCTTAAAACGTTGTCAAGAGCGTGTGATTTCTCATTGCAGGGCCCGGCATGGCCAAGTGTGTTAAGGCGTTCGACTCGTAATCCGAGGGTCGCGGGTTCGAATCCCGTCGCACCAAACATGCTCGCCCTTTCAGCCGTGGGGGCGTTATAACGTGACGGTCAATCCAACTATTCAGTGGTAAAAGAGTAGCCCAAGAGTTGGCGGTGGGTGGTGATGACTAGCTGCCTTCACCTCTAGTCTTACACTGTTAAATTAGGGACGGCTAGCACAGATAGCCCTCGAGTAGCTTTGTGCGAAATTCAAAACAAACAAACAAACAATTCCTATAGCAAAGCGACATCGGGCTGAGTCCACCGACGTCGTCGTGAGAAAATAAAAATAACATTTCTCTAATGTTGTTTATCTTTTTGAATTTTTTTAGATAACTATCAAAAGAAGAAAAAAAATCGAATTCCTTTTCGACTTTCATTAAGCTTCAGAAGTTTACTAACTAATAGTATGTTTTATCTTTTAATTTGAAATCTATGTTTTTGGAGTAATGAGTTGAGAGGAGATGGGGGACGTATATATATATTCAAGTATTGTGTTTCACTTGCACTTAACATAAAGCCTTAGAACTAACACTCGGCTGCCTCACAGTGGCTGCTGAGCTGGCAGCTAAATGGGATAATAATCAAGGGAAGCCATCACTTTGTTGTGTAGATAATATGTCACATTAGTGTCTGCCTGTTGCACATAAAGTTAGCGATAGCGCTTTCTTTTCCATCTGAATAGACATGAATTCCAGTATATGTTCCTTTCCTCGGCCCATTGGCCCTCAGATACAATGGCTCTTAACGGGCGTACGCCGCGATTCAATCACATCGAAACCGATAAGTTTGAGGACAAAACACCGAGAGTGGCGGGCTCGGAGATAAGGTAGGTGGCTGGAAATTACAGGAAGGAAGCGGTGAAACTCACAGCCTTGTTGTACGTTTTGTGGAGACACGAGCGATAAAAGCCCTTTCGCCAGACAGTAAAATATGAGAAATGAAAGCTCAAACTTTGTCTTATTATTACTATTACTTTGCGCTTTCTTCAAATTTGTTATAAATTCCCTTATGGAACTTTAATTTTTCCAAATAACACTAAAATGCCTGTGATTGTTTAAGAACCCGGATACATATCCAACATTCTGACTTAAAGCTATCCGGTCAGTTAAACAAATACAAGTAATGTTTGCAGAGAAAGATATAAATATTCTTCATGAACTCGAGAAATCTTCCCTGGCGTTACTAGCTGTAACTAAGATGGAATGTCTACCGTACACAGATGGATATTTGTATTTATAGTTTCCCAGTGACATAGGAGAATGTCTGTAGAGTACAAACCGGTGTTTGGCAGAGTATAATGGAGCTTTGTGCTAAAAAGAGAAACAAACTAAGCTTCCAGGTGGATGTTCAAGATGAGGGACATGCAGCGACATCCGTTTTTACTCTCATGGAACTCCGAAATAAAAAAATAGCTTTGTAACACACGAGACAAACACGAATTTTTATAACACACGAGACGAACGTGAATTTTTATAACACACGAGACGAACATGAATTTTTATTACACACGAGACGAACATGAATTTTTATAACACACGAGACGAACGTGAATTTTTATAACACACGAAACGAACATGAATTTTTATAACACACGAGACCAACATGAATTTTTATAACACACGAGACGAACGTGAATTTTTATAACACACGAGACGAACATGAATTTTTATAACACACGAGACCAACATGAATTTTTATAACACACGAGACGAACATGAATTTTTATAACACACGAGACGAACATGAATTTTTATAACACACGAGACGAACGTGAATTTTTATAACACACGAGACGAACATGAATTTTTATAACACACGAGACCAACATGAATTTTTATAACACACGAGACGAACATGAATTTTTATAACACACGAGACCAACATGAATTTTTATAACACACGAGACGAACGTGAATTTTTATAACACATGAAACGAACGTGAATTTTTATAACACACGAGACGAACATGAATTTCAAGAGCGAAAACCTACATAGTGAGGGTGATAAAATGTTTGTCAGTAGATAAAACATGGTGAGGATACACAGTTTGTCAGTAGAGAAAACATGGTGAGGATACACAGTTTGTCAGTAGAAGGGACACGATGAGGATACACAGTTTGTCAGTAGAGGGAACACGATGAGGGTACACAGTTTGATAGCAGAGAAAACATGGTGAGGATACACAGTTTGTCAGTAGAAGGGACACGATGAGGATACACACTTTGTCAGTAGAGGGAACACGATGAGGTTACACAGTTTGTTAGCAGAGAAAACATGGTGAGGATACACAGTTTGTCAGTAGAAAGGACACGATGAGGATACACAGTTTGTCAGTAGAGGGAACACGATGAGGATACACAGTTTGTTAGCAGAGAAAACATGGTGAGGATACACAGTTTGTCAGTAGAAGGGACACGATGAGGATACACAGTTTGTCAGTAGAGGGAACACGATGAGGATACACAGTTTGTTAGCAGAGAAAACATGGTGAGGATACACAGTTTGTCAGTAGAAGGGACACGATGAGGACACAGTTTGTCAGTATAAGGGACACGATGAGGATACACAGTTTGTCAGTAGATGGAACACGGTGAGGATACACAGTTTGTGAGGTTTACCCTTGGAATTACCAAATTTATTTTTATTTGTTTGTTTGCTTTGCTATAAGAAAACACACACACACCCCGATGGGACATCGGGAAGTTTAAGTGCTTAAAACGCTAAAATCCAGGATTCGATTCCCCTCGGCGAACTAAGTAGATAGCCTAGCGTATCTTTGCTCCATACAAGTACATGATATTTTTTGGTAACTGGTATTATTAACCCGCCTTGGTGCGTTTAAAATATTTCTTGTTAATTACTATATATCCCCTATATTTTAATTTTCTAAACCAAATAAATATATCACGAATTAGTTTTGTATTATTATTATTATTATTACAAATACTTAAGCCTGATAATTAAACTGGTTAGGTACTAACAGCAGTAACTTGTCAGCCGTGATTTCATGCGGTTGTAATCTTTTTTAGGAACGTGCAGGGCATGTTTTACAAGGTTTTAAAATTTTCCCACTGTTTATTAGTTCATTGAGGTTTGTTCACGTGATGTCTGGGATTCCCTTATCATTCTGTTTTTTACCACTAATAAGCAAATTTGAATATTTTCTATTCTACCCACCCAATTTTAGTGGTACTTGCATAGATAAAGCCAAGTCCTCATACAACTATGTGTTTTTCCGCTATAATTCGTAGACAGTGCTGGGGATTTTTATATTCTAAAGCTAATACACTCCTGACTCGTCTCAACCTGGTTAACAAGGTTTCCGCCACCTATCGGACACTTTTCAACATGTGATGTTAATTTTGTAAACATTTTCTGTATGTATATTGGGACTGTTTTTTGTTTTCTTTTTAAATCCTATATGTCAATTCAACACGGGTACTCCCCCTATCGGATGATTTCCAATAAATAAGGATAATGTAGCAGAGATTTTCTATGTTATTGAATCCAGTAGTACTTAATAATAGAGATCGTGATGAAACAAAATGGCTGCCATAAAAAATCGCCCGTTTAAAATTACCTTTAGAATGTTCGAATATTAACAATGACTGTTTCACAGTATTGGTTGAGCAGAACTGAAACTTATTGTACGTATAAAGCCTAGCTCTCAGTGGACTCATCAGATAGCCCGATGTGGCTTTACTATAAGAAAACAAACACTTATAAACCCACTTAAATCGTGTTTATAGAGTGAATCAGAATTTCTCTATTTCTCGCCCTTTCAGCCGTGGGGGCGTTATAATGTGACTGTCAATCCCACTATTCGTTGGTAACAGAGTAGCCCAAGAGTTGGCGGTGGGTGGTGATGACTAGCTGCCTTCTCTCTAGTCTTACACTGCTAAATTAGGGACGGCTAGCACAGATAGCCCTCGAGTAGCTTTGTGCGAAATTCAAAAACAACCAACCAATTTCTCTATTTCAATGAATTTTTTCGTCTAAGTAAGTAAGGGACTTTTCCAGACAAGTATATAGAAAAAAATGAACCTTATCGCTTTAAATGTTTGACACAACTCTTTCGTCTGAAGTCCGACTGACTATTCACTTGTACTGAAAGGATTCTAGTGTTATATATTTATAAAAATAAACGATGCGCTGCTTTTGGCGTATAAGCCTTTCTTATTCTGACAAGTAAAATGCGAGAGAAAATGGAGTGTTGACATGTTAGGGACTTTAGTCACATCCCATCAGTGTGTATTTTTTGTTATTTTCATTTTGTATCAGTCTAAACTTTAATGTTTTAAGTATGGATTTGAGGTTAGGTTGGTAGAGACCTTGATTAGTTTGTTTGGTTTGGTTTAAAGCTGCACGAGAGCTATATGCGCTAGCCGTCCCTAATTTAGCAGTGTAAGACTAGAGGGAAGGCAACTACTCATCTCCACCCACCGCCAACTCTTGGACTACGCTTTTACCAACGTGGAGTAGGATTGACGGTAACATTATAACGATCCCACGGCTAAAAGGACGAGCAAGTTTTGTGTGACAGGGATTCGAACCCGCGACCCTCCGATGACGATTCGAGTGCCTTAACCACCTGGCGATGCCGGGCCCCTTAATGGGTAATAATACTGTATCGGTTATACGCATGCCCCAACATTTGTATTGCTGGCTCACAAAAATGTAACTAAAGAAAAATGAAGTAACTATGTACAATGGGTAATTTTTAAGCCATATAAGGACAAGTAGAGACCGACATAGCTGGCTATAGTAAAATAGTTATAATGTTGCAAAAAATATGGAAACAAAAAAGTTAAGCCTACAAACCTAAGTTGTTTAAAATTAAATATTTTTTCATCCATATTTTGGCCCAGACTATAAATGTTCAAATTTAAAGTAACTTACTTTTTGTAGTTATCACTTTTCTGGGTTAATACCTTTCGTGACATTAGATTTTCTGTATTAATATAGCTAGCTAAGCTATAGACACGTATATCGATTTTGCTAGTCTTTATAAAATTTGCATATTTGTTTTTTATGCATTAAAGCATTAAAACCGCTTATTTATATCTCACCCCTGCGGTTGTCGTGGTTACCTATAGCTGCGCCCCCTGTTGGTCGTTTTATAGAAACTATAAATTAGATCAGTGAAAATGTTTTTTAATAATGCGAGATTGAAGAGAAGTCACGAACGTGTCGGAACGAGTTTTCCTAGTTTCAAGTTTTCTAATGAATTTATTCCGTTTACTGTGGTTTTCCACGAACTGCATACTTTTGTTCTCTTATGGCAAAGATTCTTCGAATGAGTACCATAACTACTCATTTCGATCAAAGCTCTCAGGTTGCACGATCGTCTGCACTTACGCCACCTGTCGGACGTTTGCCAGTCAGTGAAGTTAGGGTAATAAAAGTTTTTTTTTTTCTGAGTGACTCTTCGAACTTTTCAGCTTTTCACGGTCAAACTGTTGAATATACATACCGATCTGTTTACCTCACTGTTGCTTTTGTTTCTTGTCGTGTTATGCGTTTCTTTATAACGAGTTTCTTTAGTGAAATTCCATGGATCTGTCGTGAAATGTTTACTGTTATTTGTTTTCGTTTCCCTTCTGAAACTGAAGTACATCTTAACGAAGCCACTCCCTGGTAGAGATTCTGTTCTTGGTATCTGGTGATATTATTTAAATATCTCGAGTGAGTGACTCGATGAATGTCATAAAGCAGCTCGTGAACGTACACTAAACCGTACAATATACAGTTTAGAAATATTTAAGAGGGCGTAGAAGAAGTAGTGAAATTACCCCATTAGGGCAAATGAGGGTTAAGAGGGTGCTAATGGAGGATCCAGGGTCATGACCCCTCGTTAACATTTTGTAATTTTCACTGAAAAGAGCTCATTTATGATGGTGTCTGAGGATGTATTTTAATATTTTTACTTATGGTGTATACATACATGTATGCGGAAGTATTATGGTGTATACATACATACATGCGGAAGTAATTTAAGGGGCGCATTTGCACTCCAACACCTTTTTGACCTGTGCTTATGAATCATTTTCGAGTTACAAGAGCAGATAGAAAATAATTTCAGTAACAAATAAACCGTTTTCCCCTGGTACAACGGGAAGTCTTCATATTTACAACGCTGGCCCGGTATGGCCAACCGTGTTAAGGCGTGCGACTCGTAATCTGAGGGTCGCGGGTTCGCATCCCCGTCGCGCCAAACATACTCGCCCTTTCAGCAGTGGGGGCGTTATAGTGTGACGGTCAATCCCTCTATTCGTTGGTAAAAGAGTAGCCCAAGAGTTGGCGGTGGGTGGTGATGAGTAGTTGCCTTCCCTCTAGTCTTACACATCTAAATTAGGGACGGCTAGCGCAGATAGCCCTCGAGTAGCCTTGTGCGAAATTCAAAAATAAAATGTTTGCTAAATCTCTTCCAGTTAGGAACTTTAGATAAACTTAAGTACTTTTTAGGAACACATTAACAGGTGTGTATGGTCTACTACTATAAGTATTGTTTTAAATTCTCGATCGAGTAGCTTTGCGCTAAATTAAAAAAACAACAACTCCATAATATTTGTTTTGAACAATAATATATTTCCAAAACATTGTTTCACTTATCAGTCACATGATGTCACTGTTGCAAGCTCTTGGGAAAAGATAAGTATTTATTATTAAATTATAATTCTAAAGAATTAGATGTGTGGATACTAATTAACTCGTCAGTTTATATTTTTTTTAGTATGGATAAAGGGCGAAAAATTAGCCTTTATATAAAATTATTACATGATTTACTGATTATGAATTTGATGTAAATAATTGATCGTGACTCGGTAGTTAAAAATCTTGGCTGTTTATAGGGAGGTCCAGGGTTCGAGCGGTACATGTTCCCCACTTCGGTTTTGTTTGTTTATTGTAAAGGGCAAAGCTGCAGAGTGTTTCGTGTTACTGAGGGGACTTAAAGAATTTCAGAAGTGTAAGCTCACGAGCTTGGGGAGAGGGGGGGACGCACTTTAGTTGTCTGGTTGTCCCCCCTATTATTATAACAGTTCTGGATAAGGAATTGTTACACCTGAACCTGTTTGGGTAATTTACTGTTCAGACTAATAATTCCAAATATCAATCTAATGCAGTAAGAAAAAAACACAACAAAAAGCCATTATAATCCGTACAAGGAAAATGTTTTTGTTTTTTGTTTTTACAAAGCATTTAAAAAAAGTCATTCCCCCGTCGCTCTTGAGGACTTTTTGTTCAAAATTAGAGGGATGAATAATCCAGTTATTTTTCAGTCACCTTATATTTATATCCAGTTGTTCTATAACCGTTTACTTTTACCGACTGTACGTAAAGCGGCCTTCTTTAGATCAAAGCACACCTGTTCTGGGGTGGTCTGAACAAGGTCCGGTCCGGTCATCTTCGGCGGAAGTTCAGTTAAGGCGGCAGTCGCTTGTAAAAGGCCAGGAGAGAGATCACCTGCGGGGCGGTTTATATTTGAAGTGTAAATAAGTGGTTTGACGGCACTTTTACCCTCGTTCTGTAACGTCGGTGTACAATTTTAACGAAGTTAAAGATAATTTTTTACCCTATTCGGTACATATGTTCGATACCTCTGCTCTGAAGAGACTTTTCCTCGCGAAAGAATTGCGAGCTAGAACGACACAGGCTATCCAGTGATAAAATGACAAAATACGCTGAAGGCCGCAGCAAATTAAGTTATATGTCAGTTACTTAAAGTTTTCAATTCACTTATAATTACCAAAGATTGAGTTTGGGTGTGAGCCAGTGGTAAGAGTGCCTGGACTGTAAATCTGAGGGTTCATGGTTCGCGTTCTGTTGCTGCGTAAACATTTTCCGCACTCTGGGTCCCTTGGTGAATTATAGGAGCGACATTCAAATTCCACTGTCGGGTAGGAGTACCTAAACAGTTGTAGAGGTCGCTGTTAGATAGCTAGCTACCTTCCGGACTGTTTGTCAGTCTCAGAATTAGGGATTGTTGTACACAGCTTACTTTTACGCTAACAGTATTAACAAACCAATACTAAGAGATTCTTAGTATAAATTCATAATATAAATACATATGACATATTTCTTGTAACGCTGCCAGAAATGAACATCTCTTTCTAACAACAGTGTTTCGTCACCATTAGAAACCTGGATGTTGCTATGGTCATGAACTAAATACACACACATGATAGAACATGACATAAGTCAACATTGTTTATGGTAATACAAATTATTCAGTGCCATCTGGTGGTGCGACTGATTAACATGATACTAGGGGTTAAAAATTATCAGAAACATACAACAGCTAGGTTGTTCCCTTCTGGTTCGAGATAATAATAAAATATTTATTTGAACGGAAGAGGAAAGAGACTGAGAAACACACTGGTTCTAGAGTAACCATTTCCTGCCAGTAAGCAGCCACTAGTCAATTCAAACAATGAATTTAGCACTTAAAATCAAGTCTGTTGTGTCGGCTGGATGATAGACAGGTCGGTAATATTCACAAGTATATAAATAGTAACTACGTTTTCAAACACGTATTTTGGATTTCTGACACTGCTCGCACTATATTACTTACCTTAGTGTAAAGTAGACGGTTATGTTGTATGAACAGTACTAATGTTTTGCACATTGGGCTAGGCTTAATGGAGCGGCAGGCCGAGGTTCGAACTGATACCGTTCCTGTGAACACGCTCTTAGATTTAAAGGTATTATAATTGCATGAGTTAATCTTGCTCTCTGGTTAAAGTAGTCTCCTGTAGGTAACAGATATCAACTGGTTGTCCTGCCTACAATCAGTAGTTCTAAATAAAACACTGACCACGTTTAGCCTAGGTACAACATAATATATCTGCCGTCCAGTTGTCGGACAATTCTTGTCATTCTAACTAGGTCACTAAATCACTAACGAGTGACACTAAGTCACTGTCAGTCAGTACTACCTGAGATACTCTTAGTGAGACACTAAGTCATTGTCAGTCAGTACTATCTGAGGTACTCTTGATGAGACACTAAGTCACTGTCAGTCAGTACTACCTGAGATACTCTTGATGAGACACTAAGTCACTGTCAGTCAATACTATCTGAGATACTCTTGATGAGACACTAAGTCACTGTCAGTCAATACTATCTGAGATACTCTTGATGAGACACTAAGTCACTGTCAGTCAGTACTATCTGAGATACTCTTGATGGGACACTAAGTCACTGTCAGTCAGTACTACCTGAGGTACTCTTGATGGGACACTAAGTCATTGTCAGTCAGTACTATCTGAGGTACTCTTGATGAGACACTAAGTCACTGTCAGTCAGTACTATCTGAGATATTCTTGATGAGACACTAAGTCACTGTCAGTCAGTACTATCTGAGATATTCTTGATGAGACACTAAGTCACTGTCAGTCAGTACTATCTGAGATACTCTTGATGAGACACTAAGTCACTGTCAGTCAGTACTATCTGAGATATTCTTGATGAGACACTAAGTCACTGTCAGTCAGTACTACCTGAGGTACTCTTGATGAGACACTAAGTGAGGGTCAGTCAGTACTATCTGAGGTACTCTTGGTGAGACACTAAGTCACTGTCAGTCAGTACTATCTGAGGTACTCTTGATGAGACACTAAGTCAGGGTCAGTCAGTACTACCTGAGGTACTCTTGGTGAGACACTAAATTACTACGGTCGGTACTGCCTTAGGTAATGTTGGTGAGACACTTAAGTTACTGTATGTCAGTACTATCTGAGGTACTATTGGTGAAACACTAAACCATTAACGACCAGCATCGCTTGGAGTTAATGATAGTGTCACACTGAGTCATTAACATTCAGTTATTTTGCTTCTGAATATACAAATATTACATACGTTACTTTCATATGATATTACTTCTTGTCAACGAACCGTCGTGGCTAGGTGATTAGGGGGCGCTCGACTCGTAATCTGAGTGTCGCTGGTTCGAATCTCCATCACACCAAACATGCCCTCCCTTTCAACCGTGGGGGTGTTAAAATGTGACGATCAATCCCTCTATTCGTTGGTAAAAAGTAACTCAAATGTTAACGGTGGGTGGTGATGACTAGCTGCTTTCCCTTTAGTCTTTCATTGCTAGATTAGTGACAGCTAGCGCAGATAGCTCTCGTGTAGCTTTGCGCGTAATTAAAAAAAAAAAAACAATACTTGCTGCTACAAGCCAGTGATTTAGAACATTACAAGTCTAGCTGAACACTTGTCGTTATTGTTTTTGAATTAAGCACAAAGCTACACAATGGGCTATCTGTGTTCTGCCCACCACGGGTATCGAAACCCGGATTTTAGCGTTGTAAGTCCGCAGACATACTGCTGAGCCACTGGGGTACCGTCCAGTTGAAATAACTTCACTAGTTATCTGCTGTTTTATTGGATAATTACAACGTATTCTGCCCGACCATGACCTTTTCTGAGTAGTTAACGTAACTGTCACAAGGAGCAGAAATATTTTAGTGACCTGTTTCTTATTGGTCAGTTACATCTTGCCCAATACAACTTTGGCACTTCCAGAAGAGATTCACTCTAAATTCTGAAAAGAGCACTTGGTTTCTTCCAGAGAGCTAACCCTTGTTTTTGTGTATTAGATTTCTTGCGGCTAATCGTGGATGCTGCTTTACTTTATTTAAACACAGTTTATTTTACTTATTTCATGTACAACAGCGCCACCTGTACTCGATGATAAGTCACTACAGATTCTACTAAAAAAAAGAGTATTTCTTTTTCATTATGACTGCAGCATTTCTTTCCTTTAATTGTGGTGTGCTGATAGGCCTGGTTGTTAGGACACCGGTTGTGACGTGCTGGTAGGCCTAGTTGTTAGGACACCGGTTGTGACGTGCTGGTAGGCCTGGTGGTTAGGACATTAGTTGTGACGTGCTGGTAGGCCTGGTGGTTAGGACACTGATTGCGACGTGCTGGTAGGCCTGGTGGTTAGGACATTAGTTGTGACGTGCTGGTAGGCCTGGTGGTTAGGACACTGATTGCGACGTGCTGGTAGGCCTGGTGGTTAGGACATTAGTTGTGACGTGCTGGTAGGCCTGGTGGTTAAGACACCGGTTCTCAAATGCTCAAGAAATTATGTAAAACAAAAATGCTGATTTAGTTTTTTAATGTGACGGTTAACATTTACCCCGCCTCCTAGTATAATTGTAAATCATATATAAAAATATATGTATATAAATTATATAAAACAAAAATGCTGATTCAGTTTTTTGATGTGACGGTTAACATTTACCCCGCGTCCTAGCGGTATAATTGTAAACCTAAAGACTTATAATGCTAAATATTTGGTTTCTATACCCCTGATGGACACAGCACAGGTAGCCCATTGTGTGGTTATATGATAACAGATGAGCTAATATGTCTATTACTCAGAATATGTTATAAAATTCTGTTTTCTTTTCCATCCTGATTGTCTTGGTAATGGGTACACATTGGGCTATCTGTGCTCTACCCACCACGGGTATCGAAACTCGATTTCTGGCAGTGTGAGTCCGCAGCCGTACCGATGTGCCTCTAGAAGGCAACAAAAACAAATTCACGACCGATTTTGTTTGTTTGTTTCGTAACGTTGTGCTTGTTTCATAGTTTTCACTATCTGTAATTTGTAACTGATTGCGGCAAGTTAACATACCACCCTGTTTATTACTGGTCTTCTGTTAGCTGGTTGAAAGCAATATTTACCATGATTCTTGTAACGTACCCATGATTCCAAAGAGCGGAGTTTACTTCTGATGTACTGGGATATTTTGTTGATAGCGTTTCGTGATTACTGAAGAGTTACTGCGATTGAAGACTTTTATTTAATAGTGCAAAGTCAATTAACGTGTAAACGTTCGTTATTTTTATTTATTTGAGGATATATATATTGATTTTTTTATCCAATGCACAGCGGCTCATAGAATGGATCTGAGTTTTTTTGGTGTTTTCTTTTTTTTTTCAAGCACAAACATTCAGCTCATAGATCCATCTTCTGGCCGATTTAAGATACAATTACAGCCGCGGCTATTGAGGATTCCCTCTGGGTTTTTTTTTTGCTTAAGGTGCATTTGATTTTGTTTTAATTTCGCGTAAAGCTACGCGAAGACTATCTGTACCTACTTTTGCAGTGGCAGACTATATCTAGGGAAGGCAGCTGATCAGCACCACCAACCGCCAACATTTGGGCTACTCTTTTACCAACGAATAGTGGAACTTACCATTACATTATAAAACCCCCCACGACTGAAAGGACGAGAAAGTTCGGCGGCGGGGATTTTGAAATAGATTTATATTGTGTGTGTGTGTGCTTTCTTATAGCAAAGCTACATTGGGCTATCTGTTGAGTCCATCGAGGGGAATCGAACCCCTGATTTAAACGTTGTAAATTTAAAGACTTACCGCTGTACTAGCAGGGGGAAAAATCCATGAGAACTGAAATGAAGTGACATTAATACTCTCATTGTCAGTTTCTTTTCAGACATCCAATGGTTCATCAGAAAGCAATGAAGTCTTCCCACTGTGTAAAACTGTTATTGCTTGTCTTGACAGCCTATTTATTGTTCTTGATTCGTGTCTCTATTTGAGCTTTCAATGTGTTCTACTTCTACCTTCTTTCTTAAACAATTTCTCTCAAAACTCTCTGATCTAGTTTCTGCAAATCTCCACGTCCCAAAGCTTCCTCCTATTAGAAAAGGTCCGGCTTGGTCATGTGGTTAAAGCACTCGACTCGTAAGCTGAGGATCGTGGGTTCGAATCCATGTCACTCCAAACATGCTCGCCCTTTCAGTCTTTTGCGGCTTTATAATGTGACGATCAGTTCCTCTATTCGTTGATAAAAGGATAGCCCAAGAGATGGCGGTGGATGTTGATGACTAGATAGCCCTCGTGTAGCTTTGCGCGAAATTCAAAAACAAGCAAACAAACTTCCTTGTTTGTATCTCCACGAACAGTAACTATTCCACTAAGATGTGTAATAGTTTCCACAGCCACAGTTACCTCCTGTGGCAGATTTGAGGTTGTGTGGGTCCTACATCTCACGTAATTTTACACAGAATAAAATTGTCAAGGGCTTCCATTAAGACCAAGGCCCCTGGGGCTGAGCCCCTACTAAAATGCGCCATTTATCTACAATAAAGGGATCCAAATTCTAAACTACGACTTCGTACAATCGTCATATCATTGTTCGATCAGTTATATTAGCGCCCTCTATGAATGTTTGCGATATTATTGCCTGATCAAAGATGACTATATCGAAATAAATATTTCCCAATACCCGCGTGTTTTTATGTAATATTCTTCTGAGGGAAACTAAAATGACTAAAGATAAACATTTCTCAAACTTCCCCAACGGAAACACCTCCAAATAAATCATTTTTGAGCAATTAGTTAACCTTGTCTCTTGGTTTAGACCGACACCTACTCCCATTCCACAATTACCAAGTAGGTCGCCAGATGGGGCTGTAAACAGGATGTGGTAAAGTTACGAGTTGTGACAATAATTTTTTTTTATTTTTTGTGATTAAAAGTGATGTTTGTAACACTAATTTAAAATGTCGTGTTTCTCGCGAGGCCTTAATATACGGGTTAATAAACCAATTAAAACTAATATGGAAAGTTATGAAACATACTATTGATATGAAATTTTCTGATGTCCCTAACACCTAAAGTGCACTATAAAGACATGACTGTATTTACACTAATTTGATAAAATTTTATAAATGACTCCGTCCTACTCATCTCCAGGCTTAGTGAAATTTAAAATCATAACGAGGACACAACGACAAAATATTGATTTTTTTTTTTTTAACATTTCGTCATCAGGCCACCAGGAGTGCACAGTCTAAAGTACGACGAGGGGGAACTCAGCTTATCTCAGAAAATGATGATTTAATATTGTTTATCGTAAACAGAACAGCAGTACGATATGTGATTTTGACATCAAATCTCTCTTAACTGTTCCAGAATTTGTGGTTTAATCCAATGTGAATGTTAAATATGTTCCGTGATTTCAGGCCCTAACTGTACCACTTCTGATTATTGGCATGTATTTTGTTCTTGCTATAAACGCATCATATTTTATACAGTTCTGCCCTTATTACCTAAAATCATTATTTGTAAGAAAGTATCTCAGTTACAAATACTTGCAAACCAAACCTACACCCCTCACAACGAATGGTAAATTTCCATATCAAAATAGATTCTCATGTTTCTAAGGGATATTGTTCTTACTAAATACAAAATAATGAGACTAGGTTTCTCTGACAAATAATGTATTCTAATTAAATAGTTTGAGTGAAAATTCTATTGTTGATTATACTGTGAGAGTGAAGATTGTATTGTTGATTAAATAGTTAAAGTGAAGATTGTATTGTTGATTATATGGTTAGAGTGAAGACTGTATTGTTGACTACACTGCTAGAGTAAAAATTGTATTGCTGATTAAATAGTTAAAGTGAAGATTGTATTGTTGATTATACGGTTAGAGTGAAGACTGTATTGTTGACTATACTGCTAGAGTAAAAATTGTATTGTTCATTAAATAGTTAAAGTGAAGATTGTATTGTTGATTATACGGTTGGAGTGAAGACTGTATTGTTGACTATGCTGCTCGAGTAAAAATTATATTGTTG
This sequence comes from Tachypleus tridentatus, assembly GCF_004210375.1. Classification (NCBI taxonomy): domain Eukaryota; kingdom Metazoa; phylum Arthropoda; class Merostomata; order Xiphosura; family Limulidae; genus Tachypleus; species Tachypleus tridentatus. The sequence continues at coordinate 64,412,034 of NC_134827.1, read as the reverse complement.
ATTAAATAGTTAAAATGAAGATTGTATTGTTGATTATACGGTTAGGGTGAAGACTGTATTTTTATCTATACTGCAGGAGCAAAAATTGTATTGTTGATTAAATAGTAAAGTGAAGATTGTATTGTTGATTATACGGTTAGAGTGAAGACTGTATTGTTGACTATGCTGCTAGAGTAAAAATTGTATTGTTGATTAAATAGTTAAAGTGAAGATTGTATTGTTGATTATACGGTTAGGGTGAAGACTGTATTTTTATCTATACTGCTAGAGTAAAAATTGTATTGTTGATTAAATAGTTAAAGTGAAGATTGTATTGTTGATTATACGGTTAGAGTGAAGACTGTATTGTTGACTATACTGCTAGAGTAAAAATTGTATTGTTCATTAAATAGTTAAAGTGAAGATTGTATTGTTGATTATACGGTTAGAGTGAAGACTGTATTGTTGACTATGCTGCTCGAGTAAAAATTATATTGTTGATTAAATAGTTAAAATGAAGATTGTATTGTTGATTATACGGTTAGGGTGAAGACTGTATTTTTATCTATACTGCAGGAGCAAAAATTGTATTGTTGATTAAATAGTAAAGTGAAGATTGTATTGTTGATTATACGGTTAGAGTGAAGACTGTATTGTTGACTATGCTGCTAGAGTAAAAATTGTATTGTTGATTAAATAGTTAAAGTGAAGATTGTATTGTTGATTATACGGTTAGGGTGAAGACTGTATTTTTATCTATACTGCTAGAGTAAAAATTGTATTGTTGATTAAATAGTTAAAGTGAAGATTGTATTGTTGATTATACGGTTAGAGTGAAGACTGTATTGTTGACTATACTGCTAGAGTAAAATTGTATTGTTCATTAAATAGTTAAAGTGAAGATTGTATTGTTGATTATACGGTTAGAGTGAAGACTGTATTGTTGACTATGCTGCTCGAGTAAAATTATATTGTTGATTAAATAGTTAAAATGAAGATTGTATTGTTGATTATACGGTTAGGGTGAAGACTGTATTTTTATCTATACTGCAGGAGCAAAAATTGTATTGTTGATTAAATAGTAAAGTGAAGATTGTATTGTTGATTATACGGTTAGAGTGAAGACTGTATTGTTGACTATGCTGCTAGAGTAAAAATTGTATTGTTGATTAAATAGTTAAAGTGAAGATTGTATTGTTGATTATACGGTTAGGGTGAAGACTGTATTTTTATCTATACTGCTAGAGTAAAAATTGTATTGTTGATTAAATAGTTAAAGTGAAGATTGTATTGTTGATTATACGGTTAGAGTGAAGACTGTATTGTTGTCTATACTGCTAGAGTAAAAATTGTATTGTTGATTAAATAGATAAAGTGAAGTTTGTATTGTTGATTATACGGTTAGAGTGAAGACTGTATTGTTGACTATACTGCTAGAGTAAAAATTGTATTGTTCATTAAATAGTTAAAGTGAAGATTGTATTGTTGATTATACGGTTAGAGTGAAGACTGTATTGTTGTCTATACTGCTAGAGTAAAAATTGTATTGTTGATTAAATAGTTAAAGTGAAGATTGTATTGCTGATTATACGGTTAGAGTGAAGACTCTATTGTTGTCTATACTGCTAGAGTAAAAATTGTATTGTTGATTAAATAGTTAACGTGAAGATTGTATTGTTGATTATACGGTTAGAGTGAAGACTGTATTGTTGTCTATACTGCTAGAGTAAAAATTGTATTGTTCATTAAATAGTTAAAGTGAAGATTGTATTGTTGATTATACGGTTAGAGTGAAGACTGTATTGTTGACTACACTGCTAGAGTAACAATTGTATTGTTGATTAAATAGTTAAAGTGAAGATTGTATTGCTGATTATACGGTTAGAGTGAAGACTGTATTGTTGTCTATACTGCTAGAGTAAATATTGTATTGTTGATTAAATAGTTAAAGTGAAGATTGTATTGTTGATTATACGGTTAGAGTGAAGACTGTATTGTTGACTATGCTGCTAGAGTAAAAATTGTATTGTTAATTAAATAGTTAAAGTGAAGATTGTATTGTTGATTATACGGTTAGAGTGAAGATTGTATTGTTGATGAAACGGTTAGAGTGAAGACTGTATTGTTGACTATGCTGCTAGAGTAAAAATTGTATTGTTGATTAAATAGTTAAAGTGAAGATTGTATTGTTGATTATACGGTTAGAGTGAAGACTGTATTGTTGACTATGCTGCTAGAGTAAAAATTGTATTGTTGATTAAATAGTTAAAGTGAAGATTGTATTGTTGATTATACGGTTAGAGTGAATACTGTATTGTTGACTATACTGTTATAGTAAAAAATGTATTGTTGCTTAAATAGTTAAAGTGAAGATTGTATTGTTGATGAACCGGTTAGAGTGAAGACTGTATTGTTGACTATGCTGCTAGAGTAAAAATTGTATTGTTGATTAAATAGTTAAAGTGAAGATTGTATTGTTGATTATACGGTTAGAGTGAAGACTGTATTGTTGACTATGCTGCTAGAGTAAAAATTGTATTGTTGATTAAATAGTTAAAGTGAAGATTGTATTGTTGATTATACGGTTAGAGTTAATACTGTATTTTTATCTATACTGCTAGAGTAAAAATTGTATTGTTGATTAAATAGTTAAAGTGAAGATTGTATTGTTGATTATACGGTTAGAGTGAAGACTGTATTGTTGACTATGCTGCTAGAGTAAAAATTGTATTGTTGATTATACGGTTAGAGTGAATACTGTATTTTTATCTATACTGCTAGAGTAAAAATTGTATTGTTGATTAAATAGTTAAAGTGAAGATTGTATTGTTGATTATACGGTTAGAGTGAAGACTGTATTGTTGACTATACTGCTAGAGTAAAAATTGTATTTTTGATTAAATAGTTAAAGTAAAGATTGTATTGTTGATTATACGGTTAGAGTGAAGACTGTATTGTTGACTATACTTCTAGAGTAAAAATTGTATTGTTGATTAAATAGTTAAAGTGAAGATTGTATTGTTGATTATACGGTTAGAGTGAAGACTGTATTGTTGACTATACTGCTAGAGTAAAAATTGTATTGTTGATTAAATAGTTAAAGTAAAGATTGTATTGTTGATTATACGGTTAGAGTGAAGACTGTATTGTTGACTATACTGCTAGAGTAAAAATTGTATTGTTGATAAATAGCTCAAAACATTTTGTTAGATTAATGTTTCAAAGCTGTAATAACTCGTATAAAAACATATCAGATTTAATCTAAAGAATTTGATTAAAATTTCGGAACCCTGGAAGATGTGATGGGGATGTTATGTAAATCGTGTTTAGTGAGTTACATTTAGAAGCCACAGAAGCCACACTTTCGCCAAGATAGATAACCTACACTAACTCATAAGGTTAGAATATTTGTAGACAGGACTTTAAAAAAAAATTGTGAATTTTTTTCATTGACTTATATTGTGCCTTTTTTTATTTAAGTCTCCCGGAAGTGCTTATTGTGCTGAGTCAGAAGGAAGTGCTTATAGTGCCGAGAAGAAGTATTGATTTTACTGAATTTCAAACAACTGTTTATTACAATTTGCCAGAACAGTATGTTTATTATGCTACAGGTAAGCACATCTTGTATTTAGCCAGAAGTTAGTGTCTATTTTGAAGCAATGAAAGTGTTTATTGTGCAGGAATATTTACTATGTTAAATGTGTTGTTGACCTCAGGTTTTATTTCTGTTGGGGTTGAGTAACTAGCTTCTAGTGCAGTTTATTACGTCATGTAAAGGAAGTGGTTGACCACAAAGTGGCTGAGTCTATATTTTAAACTTGTATACGACCTCTACGTCATAGGATATCAACAGTGAGACAAGTTTTGCAGTTTTACGTGTTTCTTGTTGATATAATATGACGCTAACAGTTGACGAAAAATCGCATTGTGTTGAAACCACGTACCTTCCATATAGTCTTACACTGGTAAATTAGGAACGGCTAGCGCAGATAGCTCTCGTGTAGCTTGCGCGAAATTCAAACCAAACAAAGTCATTTTTCCTTAATAGTCTTCTAACAACTCAGCTCCTCAGGCATACAACGCCAAAAATCGGGTTTCGATTCCCGTTAACGACAGAGCACAGTGAGCCCATTGTGTAGCTTTGTGCTAATAACAAACAAAAGTATTCCACCAATGAACAACAAATTGGGCATAGTAGCCTTATATTGGCCCGGCATAGCCAGGTGGTTAAGACAATCGACTTGTAGTCCGAGGGTCCCGGGTTCGAATCACCGTCACACCAAACATGCTCGCCTATTCGCCCGTAACTTTGAATCCCCCTATTCGTTGGCAAAAATGTAGCCCAAGAGTTGGCGATGGGTGGTGATGACTAGCTGCCTTCCCTCTAGTCTTACACTACTGAATTAGGGACGGCTAGTTCAGATAGTCCTTGTGTAGGTTTGCGCGAAACTCCAAACATAAAACAACCACTTAAATGATAAAGTGTTAATGGTGAAAGTCCAGAAACACCTGTACAACTTTGATTGTTTTTATCCAATAATTTGTCTGAAGTTGTAATTGGTAGGTCGATTTATTGTGTGTAAAGTTCTAGAGATAATATCCTTCAGTCTTTCACTGACATCTTGTATGTTGTATGTAAAGTTCTAGAGATAATATCCTTCAGTCTTTCACTTATATCTTGTATGTTGTATGTAAAGTTCTAGAGATAATATCCTTCAGTCTTTCACTGATATCTTGTATGTTGTATGTAAAGTTCTAGAGATAATATCCTTCAGTCTTTCACTAATATCTTGTATGTTGTATGTAAAGTTCTAGAGATAATATCCTTCAGTCTTTCACTGATATCTTCTATGTTGAATGTAAAGTTCTAGAGATAATATCCTTCAACCTATCACTGGTATCTCACACACAGTAATGTAACCCCCAGCTGGAACATGTAGAAGCTTTGTGGTAAAGAAGCTTTGCAGTTGTGAATTTAGCTGGTGCTACCACCAGTAGGGAGCGCCCTGTACTTATACTACCACCAGTAGGGGGCGCCCTGTACCTATACTCCTGAATGAAAAGCGGTGAATCATGATACGTTTGATCGAAATTTTTCGCAGAAAGCGAGTAAAAAGACAACTATATCTATATTCACCTGATATGCACGTTTGGACTGTAACGTCTAATTACGCATGTCCCCGGACACGACCTTCAAATTTTTCTGCGAACTCACAGACTTCAACTGCATATCTGCAGTTCACAGCACCCTGTGATACATTGGAACTAAACACAATTAAAGGTCTGTTTATTAGCTCCAGGAAAGTGCATATATTAAATAGCCGTTGTTCACGTAAGTTTACGGTTTTTCAGAATTTAGTCCCATTTTCTCAATAACGTCGGTGTCCAGTCTCAGGGTCATCTGAGCTCTCGTTCCAACGACCTTGCTCGCGGCGAAACAAGACCTATCGTCATCAAGACATGGCATCTTGTATGCAGAGGTAACGCCAGTGCACTTTGGGAATCTAAACAACGGAACCAGTTAGCCAGCTCACTTGGAGCCAAGAATGTATGTGTGTGTGTTTTTCTTATAGTAAAGCCACATCAGGCTATCAGCTGAGTCGACCGAGAGGAATCGAACCCCTGATTTTAGCGTTGTGAATCAATAGACTTACCGCTGTACCTGCGGGGAACTAGAGCAAAGAGACGACATCACAGTCCAAGCAGACTTACTTGCCAAAGATCCAACTAGAAAGAGATCCGTCAAATCGACGGCTTCTTTGAGTTGGTTTATGACGGGAGAGATTTCATCTCGCAAGCCTTTTTTTGTTTAATGAAATTTTAAATGTTGTGTTCCCTCACGAATCCTGTGAACTGGATTCTTTCACATACACCAGATGGAAATCTGTATGAAAATGAATGCTAGGCCAGACAGATATTAGAACGAGAAAACGTCGGATATTAATAAGAAAAAATATAAAAAATACGACATTTGGTAATTTATCTTCACATTTGACATGAAGTCTGTTATTCACTGACATTTGTTTTATTAATACCCCAACAAAAACTGGAAAGATAAATACAAGCAACTGATGAATATCTGAACATGTATTAACTGGAAATATTAACCAAAGATTTAACCAAAGTTGATTAACTATAGTTTTGTATTTAACCATCACGGTTAAGTACGGAAACTAACATCTTACCATCAACAACAAGAAGAAGGGAAACTAACATCTTACCATCAATAACAAGAAATAAGGAAACTAACATCTTACCATTAACAACAAGAAGTAAGGAAACAAACATCTTACGATCAACAACAAGAAGTAAGGAAACTGACATCTTACCATCAACAACAACAAGTAAAGAAACTAACATCTTACCATCAACAACAACAAGTAAGGAAACTAACATCTTACCATCAACAACAACAAGTAAGGAAACTAACATCTTACCATCAACAACAACAAGTAAGGAAACTAACATCTTACCATCAACAACAAGTAAGGAAACTAACATCTTACCATCAACAACAACAAGTAAGGAAACTAACATCTTACCATCAATAACAACAAGTAAGGAAACTAACATCTTACCATCAACAACAACAAGTAAGGAAAGTAACATCTTACCATCAACAACAACAAGTAAGGAAACTAACATCTTACCATCAACAGCAAAAAGAAGGGAAACTAATATCTTACCATCAACAACAACAAGTAAGGAAACTAACATCTTACCATCAACAACAACAAGTAGGGAAACTAACATCTTACCATCAACAACAACAAGTAGGGAAACTAACATCTTACCATCAACAACAACAAGTAGGGAAACTAACATCTTACCATCAACAACAAGAAGTAAGGAAACTAACATCTTACCATCAACAACAAGAAGCAGGGAAACTAAGATCTTACCATCAACAACAAGAAGTAAGGAAACTAACATCTTACCATCAACAACAACAAGTAGGGAAACTAACATCTTACCATCAACAACAAGAAGTAAGGAAACTAACATTTTACCATCAACAGCAACAAGTAGGGAAACTAACATCTTACCATCAACAACAACAAGTAAAGAAACTAACATCTTACCATCAACAACAAGTAAGGAAACTAACATCTTACCATCAACAACAACAAGAAGGGAAACTAACATCTTACCATCAACAACAACAAGTAGGGAAACTAACCTCTTACCATCAACAACAACAAGTAGGGAAACTAACATCTTACCATCAACATCAAGAAGTAGGGAAACTAACATCTTATCATCAACAACAACAAGTAAGGAAACTAACATCTTACCATCAACAACAAGAAGTAAGGAAACTAACATCTTACCATCAACAACAACAAGTAGGGAAACTAACATCTTACCATCAACAACAACAAGTGGGGAAACTAACATCTTACCATCAACAACAAGAAGTAAGGAAACTAACATCTTACCATCAACAACAACAAGTAGAGAAAATAACATCTTACCATCAACAACAACAAGTAGGGAAACTAACATCTTACCATAAACAACAACAAGTAGGGAAACTAACATCTTACCATCAACAACAACAAGTAAGGAAACTAACATCTTACCATCAACAACAACAAGTAGGGAAACTAACATCTTACCATCAACAACAACAAGTAAGGAAACTAACATCTTACCATCAACAACAACAAGTAGGGAAACTAACATCTTACCATCAACAACAACAAGTGGGAAAACTAACATCTTACCATCAACAACAACAAGTAAGGAAACTAACATCTTACCATCAACAACAAGTAAGGAAACTAGCATCTTACCATCAACAACAACAAGTAGGGAAACTAACATCTTTCCATCAACAACAAGTAGGGAAACTAACCTCTTACCATCAACAACAAGAAGTAGGGAAACTAACATCTTACCATCAACATCAAGAAGTAGGGAAACTAACATCTTACCATCAACAACAAGAAGTAAGGAAACTAACATCTTACCATCAACAACAAGAAGTAAGGAAACTAACATCTTACCATCAACAACAACAAGTAGGGAAACTAACATCTTACCATCAACAACAACAAGTGGGGAACTAACATCTTACCATCAACAACAAGAAGTAAGGAAACTAACATCTTACCATCAACAACAACAAGTAGGGAAACTAACATCTTACCATCAACAACAAGAAGTAAGGAAACTAACATCTTACCATCAACAACAACAAGTAGGGAAACTAACATCTTACCATCAACAACAACAAGTAAGGAAATTAACATCTTAACATCACCAACAAGAAGTAGGGAAACTGACATCTTACCATCAACAACAACAAGTAAGGAAACTAAAATCTTACCATCAACAACAAGAAGTAAGGAAACTAACATCTTACCATCAACAACAACAAGTAGGGAAACTAACATCTTACCATCAACAACAACAAGTAAGGAAACTAACATCTTAACATCAACAACAAGAAGTAGGGAAACTGACATCTTACCATCAACAACAACAAGTAAGGAAACTAACATCTTACCATCAACAGCAACAAGAAGGGAAACTAACATCTTACCATCAACAACAACAAGTAGGGAAACTAACATCTTACCATCAACAACTACAAGTAAGGAAACTAACATCTTACCATCAACAACTACAAGTAAGGAAACTAACATCTTACCATCAACAACAACAAGTAAAGAAACTAACATCTTACCATCAACAACAACAAGTAAGGAAACTAACATCTTACCATCAACAACAACAAGTAGGGAAACTAACATCTTACCATCAACAACTACAAGTAAGGAAACTAACATCTTACCATCAACAACAACAAGTAGGGAAACTAACATCTTACCATCAACATCAAGAAGTAGGGAAACTAACATCTTATCATCAACAACAACAAGTAAGGAAACTAACATCTTACCATCAACAACAAGAAGTAAGGAAACTAACATCTTACCATCAACAACAACAAGTAGGGAAACTAACATCTTACCATCAACAACAACAAGTGGGGAAACTAACATCTTACCATCAACAACAAGAAGTAAGGAAACTAACATCTTACCATCAACAACAACAAGTAGAGAAAATAACATCTTACCATCAACAACAACAAGTAGGGAAACTAACATCTTACCATCAACAACAACAAGTAGGGAAACTAACATCTTACCATCAACAACAACAAGTAAGGAAACTAACATCTTACCATCAACAACAACAAGTAGGGAAACTAACATCTTACCATCAACAACAACAAGTAAGGAAACTAACATCTTACCATCAACAACAACAAGTAGGGAAACTAACATCTTACCATCAACAACAACAAGTGGGGAAACTAACATCTTACCATCAACAACAACAAGTAAGGAAACTAACATCTTACCATCAACAACAAGTAAAGAAACTAGCATCTTACCATCAACAACAACAAGTAGGGAAACTAACATCTTACCATCAACAACAACAAGTAGGGAAACTAACCTCTTACCATCAACAACAAGAAGTAGGGAAACTAACATCTTACCATCAACATCAAGAAGTAGGGAAACTAACATCTTACCATCAACAACAAGAAGTAAGGAAACTAACATCTTACCATCAACAACAACGAAGTAAGGAAACTAACATCTTACCATCAACAACAACAAGTAGGGAAACTAACATCTTACCATCAACAACAACAAGTGGGGAACTAACATCTTACCATCAACAACAAAAAGTAAGGAAACTAACATCTTACCATCAACAACAACAAGTAGGGAAACTAACATCTTACCATCAACAACAAGAAGTAAGGAAACTAACATCTTACCATCAACAACAACAAGTAGGGAAACTAACATCTTACCATCAACAACAACAAGTAAGGAAATTAACATCTTAACATCACCAACAAGAAGTAGGGAAACTGACATCTTACCATCAACAACAACAAGTAAGGAAACTAAAATCTTACCATCAACAACAAGAAGTAAGGAAACTAACATCTTACCATCAACAACAACAAGTAGGGAAACTAACATCTTACCATCAACAACAACAAGTAAGGAAACTAACATCTTAACATCAACAACAAGAAGTAGGGAAACTGACATCTTACCATCAACAACAACAAGTAAGGAAACTAACATCTTACCATCAACAGCAACAAGAAGGGAAACTAACATCTTACCATCAACAACAACAAGTAGGGAAACTAACATCTTACCATCAACAACTACAAGTAAGGAAACTAACATCTTACCATCAACAACTACAAGTAAGGAAACTAACATCTTACCATCAACAACAACAAGTAAAGAAACTAACATCTTACCATCAACAACAACAAGTAAGGAAACTAACATCTTACCATCAACAACAACAAGTAGGGAAACTAACATCTTACCATCAACAACTACAAGTAAGGAAACTAACATCTTACCATCAACAACAACAAGTAGGGAAACTAACATCTTACCATCAACAACAACAAGTAAGGAAACTAACATCTTACCATCAACAACAAGAAGTAAGGAAACTAACATCTTACCATCAACAACAACAAGTAAGGAAACTAACATCTTACCATCAACAACAACAAGTAAGGAAACTAACATCTTACCATCAACAACAACAAGTAAGGAAACTAACATCTTACCATCAACAACAAGAAGTAGGGAAACGAACATCTTACCATCATCAACAACAAGTAAGGAAACTAACATCTTATTATCAACAACAAGAAGTAAGGAAACTATCATCTTACCATAAACAACAACAAGTAGGGAAACTAACATCTTACCATCAATAACAAGAAGTAAGGAAACTAACATCTTACCATCAACAACAAGAAGTAGGGAAACTAACATCTGACCATCAACAACAAGAAGTAGGGAAACTAACATCTTACCATCAACAACAACAAGTAGGGAAACTGACATCTTACCATCAATAACAAGAAGTAAGGAAACTAACATTTTACCATCAACAACAAGAAGTAGGGAAACGAACATCTTACCATCATCAACAACAAGTAAGGAAACTAACATCTTACCATCAACAACAAGAAGTAAGGAAACTAACATCTTACCATCAACAACAACAAGTAAGGAAACTAACATCTTACCATCAACAACAACAAGTAAGGAAACTAACATCTTACCATCAACAACAACAAGTGGGGAAACTAACATCTTACCATCAACAACAAGTAAGGAAACTAACATCTTACCATCAACAACAACAAGTAGGGAAACTAACATCTTACCATCAACAACAACAAGTAAGGAAACTAACATCTTTCGATCAACAACAACAAGTAGGGAAACTAACATCTTACCATCAACAACAACAAGTAAGGAAACTAACATCTTACCATCAACAACAACAAGTAGGGAAACTAACATCTTACCATCAACAACAACAAGTAGGGAAACTAACATCTTACCATCAACAACAACAAGTAAAGAAACTAACATCTTACCATCAACAACAACAAGTAGGGAAACTAACATCTTACCATCAACAACTAGAAGTAAGGAAACTAACATCTTACCATCAACAACAACAAGTAAGAAAACTAACAGCTTACCATCAACAAAACAAGTAAAAAAACTAACATCTTACCATCAACAACAACAAGTAGGGAAACTAACATCTTACCATCAACAACAACAAGTAAGGAAACTAACATCTTACGTTCAACAACAACAAGTAAGGAAACAAACGTCTTACCATCAACAACAAAAAGTAAGGAAACTAACATCTTACCATCAACAACAAGAAGTAAGGAAACTAACATCTTACCATCAACAACAAGAAGTAAGGAAACTAACATCTTACCATCAACAACAACAAGTAAAGAAACTAACATCTTACCATCAACAACAACAAGTAAGGAAACTAACATCTTACCATCAACAACAACAAGTAAGGAAACTAACATCTTACCATCAACAACAACAAGTAGGGAAACTAACATCTTACCATCAACAACAAGAAGTAAGGAAACTAACATCTTACCATCAACAACAACAAGTAGGGAAACTAACATCTTACCATCAACAACAACAAGTAAGGAAACTAACATCTTACCATCAACAACAACAAGTAGGGAAACTAACATCTTACCATCAACAACAACAAGTAAAGAAACTAACATCTTACCATCAACAACAACAAGTAAGGAAACTAACATCTTACCATCAACAACAACAAGTAGGGAAACTAACATCTTACCATCAACAACAACAAGTAGGGAAACTAACATCTTACCATCAACAACAACAAGTAGGGAAACTAACATCTTACCATCAACAACAACAAGTAGGGAAACTAACATCTTACCATCAACAACAACAAGTAGGGAAACTAACATCTTACCATCAACAACAACAAGTAGGGAAACTAACATCTTACCATCAACAACAACAAGTAGGGAAACTAACATCTTACCATCAACAACAACAAGTAGGGAAACTAACATCTTACCATCAACAACAACAAGTAGGGAAACTAACATCTTACCATCAACAACAACAAGTAGGGAAACTAACATCTTACCATCAACAACAACAAGTAAGGAAACTAACATCTTACCATCAACAACAACAAGTAAGGAAACTAACATCTTACCATCAACAACAACAAGTAAGGAAACTAACATCTTACCATCAACAACAACAAGTAGGGAAACTAACATCTTACCATCAACAACAACAAGTGGGAAACTAACATCTTACCATCAACAACAACTAACATCTTACCATCAACAACAACAAGGAAACTAACATCTTACCATCAACAACAACAAGTAGGGAAACTAACATCTTACCATCAACAACAACAAGTAGGGAAACTAACATCTTACCATCAACAACAACAAGTAGGGAAACTAACATCTTACCATCAACAACAACAAGTAGGGAAACTAACATCTTACCATCAACAACAACAAGTAGGGAAACTAACATCTTACCATCAACAACAACAAGTAGGGAAACTAACATCTTACCATCAACAACAACAAGTAGGGAAACTAACATCTTACCATCAACAACAACAAGTAAGGGAAACTAACATCTTACCATCAACAACAACAAGTAAGGAAACTAACATCTTACCATCAACAACAACAAGTAAGGGAAACTAACATCTTACCATCAACAACAACAAGTAAGGAAACTAACATCTTACCATCAACAACAACAAGTAGGGAAACTAACATCTTACCATCAACAACAACAAGTAAGGAAACTAACATCTTACCATCAACAACAACAAGTAGGGAAACTAACATCTTACCATCAACAACAACAAGTAGGGAAACTAACATCTTACCATCAACAACAACAAGTAAGGAAACTAACATCTTACCATCAACAACAACAAGTAAGGAAACTAACATCTTACCATCAACAACAACAAGTAGGGAAACTAACATCTTACCATCAACAACAACAAGTAGGGAAACTAACATCTTACCATCAACAACAACAAGTAAGGAAACTAACATCTTACCATCAACAACAACAAGTAGGGAAACTAACATCTTACCATCAACAACAACAAGTAGGAAACTAACATCTTACCATCAACAACAACAAGTAGGGAAACTAACATCTTACCTTACCATCAACAACAACAAGTAAGGAAACTAACATCTTACCATCAACAACAACAAGTAGGGAAACTAACATCTTACCATCAACAACAACAAGTAAGGAAACTAACATCTTACCATCAACAACAACAAGTAGGGAAACTAACATCTTACCATCAACAACAACAAGTGGGGAAACTAACATCTTACCATCAACAACAACAAGTAAGGAAACTAACATCTTACCATCAACAACAAGTAAGGAAACTAGCATCTTACCATCAACAACAACAAGTAGGGAAACTAACATCTTACCATCAACAACAACAAGTAGGGAAACTAACATCTTACCATCAACAACAAGAAGTAGGGAAACTAACATCTTACCATCAACAACAAGAAGTAGGGAAACTAACATCTTACCATCAACAACAAGAAGTAAGGAAACTAACATCTTACCATCAACAACAACAAGTAAGGAAACTAACATCTTACCATCAACAACAACAAGTAGGGAAACTAACATCTTACCATCAACAACAACAAGTGGGAACTAACATCTTACCATCAACAACAAGAAGTAAGGAAACTAACATCTTACCATCAACAACAACAAGTAGGGAAACTAACATCTTACCATCAACAACAAGAAGTAAGGAAACTAACATCTTACCATCAACAACAACAAGTAGGGAAACTAACATCTTACCATCAACAACAACAAGTAAGGAAACTAACATCTTAACATCAACAACAAGAAGTAGGGAAACTGACATCTTACCATCAACAACAACAAGTAAGGAAACTAACATCTTACCATCAACAACAAGAAGTAAGGAAACTAACATCTTACCATCAACAACAACAAGTAGGGAAACTAACATCTTACCATCAACAACAACAAGTAAGGAAACTAACATCTTACCATCAACAACAAGAAGTAGGGAAACTAACATCTTACCATCAACAACAACAAGTAAGGAAACTAACATCTTACCATCAACAGCAACAAGAAGGGAAACTAACATCTTACCATCAACAACAACAAGTAGGGAAACTAACATCTTACCATCAACAACAACAAGTAAGGAAACTAACATCTTACCATCAACAACAACAAGTAAGGAAACTAACATCTTACCATCAACAACAACAAGTAAAGAAACTAACATCTTACCATCAACAACAACAAGTAAGGAAACTAACATCTTACCATCAACAACAACAAGTAGGGAAACTAACATCTTACCATCAACAACAACAAGTAAGGAAACTAACATCTTACCATCAACAACAACAAGTAGGGAAACTAACATCTTACCATCAACAACCATAAGGAAACTAACATCTTACCATCAACAACAAGTAAGGAAACTAACATCTTACCATCAACAACAACAAGTAAGGAAACTAACATCTTACCATCAACAACAACAAGTAAGGAAACTAACATCTTACCATCAACAACAACAAGTAAGGAAACTAACATCTTACCATCAACAACAACAAGTAAGGAAACTAACATCTTACCATCAACAACAACAAGTAGGGAAACTAACATCTTACCATCAACAACAACAAGTAAGGAAACTAACATCTTACCATCAACAACAAGAAGTAAGGAAACTAACATCTTACCATCAACAACAACAAGTAGGGAAACTAACATCTTACCATCAACAACAACAAGTAAGGAAACTAACATCTTACCATCAACAACAACAAGTAGGGAAACTAACATCTTACCATCAACAACAACAAGTAGGGAAACTAACATCTTACCATCAACAACAACAAGTAGGGAAACTAACATCTTACCATCAACAACAACAAGTAAGGAAACTAACATCTTACCATCAACAACAACAAGTAGGGAAACTAACATCTTACCATCAACAACAACAAGTAAGGAAACTAACATCTTACCATCAACAACAACAAGTAAGGAAACTAACATCTTACCATCAACAACAACAAGTAAGGGAAACTAACATCTTACCATCAACAACAACAAGTAAGGAAACTAACATCTTACCATCAACAACAACAAGTGGGAAACTAACATCTTACCATCAACAACAACAAGTAAGGAAACTAACATCTTACCATCAACAACAACAAGTAGGGAAACTAACATCTTACCATCAACAACAACAAGTAAGGAAACTAACATCTTACCATCAACAACAACAAGTAGGGAAACTAACATCTTACCATCAACAACAACAAGTAAGGAAACTAACATCTTACCATCAACAACAACAAGTAGGGAAACTAACATCTTACCATCAACAACAACAAGTAAGGGAAACTAACATCTTACCATCAACAACAACAAGTAAGGAAACTAACATCTTACCATCAACAACAACAAGTAGGGAAACTAACATCTTACCATCAACAACAACAAGTAAGGGAAACTAACATCTTACCATCAACAACAACAAGTAAGGAAACTAACATCTTACCATCAACAACAACAAGTAAGGAAACTAACATCTTACCATCAACAACAACAAGTAGGGAAACTAACATCTTACCATCAACAACAACAAGTAAGGAAACTAACATCTTACCATCAACAACAACAAGTAAGGAAACTAACATCTTACCATCAACAACAACAAGTAAGGAAACTAACATCTTACCATCAACAACAACAAGTAAGGAAACTAACATCTTACCATCAACAACAACAAGTAAGGAAACTAACATCTTACCATCAACAACAACAAGTAAGGAAACTAACATCTTACCATCAACAACAACAAGTAAGGAAACTAACATCTTACCATCAACAACAACAAGTAAGGAAACTAACATCTTACCATCAACAACAACAAGTAGGGAAACTAACATCTTACCATCAACAACAACAAGTAAGGAAACTAACATCTTACCATCAACAACAACAAGTAAGGGAAACTAACATCTTACCATCAACAACAACAAGAAGGGAAACTAACATCTTACCATCAACAACAACAAGTAAGGGAAACTAACATCTTACCATCAACAACAACAAGTAAGGAAACTAACATCTTACCATCAACAACAACAAGTAAGGAAACTAACATCTTACCATCAACAACAACAAGTAAGGAAACTAACATCTTACCATCAACAACAACAAGTAGGGAAACTAACATCTTACCATCAACAACAACAAGTAAGGAAACTAACATCTTACCATCAACAACAACAAGTAAGGAAACTAACATCTTACCATCAACAACAACAAGTAAGGGAAACTAACATCTTACCATCAACAACAACAAGTAGGGAAACTAACATCTTACCATCAACAACAACAAGTAGGGAAACTAACATCTTACCATCAACAACAACAAGTAGGGAAACTAACATCTTACCATCAACAACAACAAGTAGGGAAACTAACATCTTACCATCAACAACAACAAGTAGGGAAACTAACATCTTACCATCAACAACAACAAGTAAGGAAACTAACATCTTACCATCAACAACAACAAGTAGGGAAACTAACATCTTACCATCAACAACAACAAGTAAGGAAACTAACATCTTACCATCAACAACAACAAGTAGGGAAACTAACATCTTACCATCAACAACAACAAGTAGGGAAACTAACATCTTACCATCAACAACAACAAGTAAGGAAACTAACATCTTACCATCAACAACAACAAGTAAGGAAACTAACATCTTACCATCAACAACAACAAGTAGGGAAACTAACATCTTACCATCAACAACAACAAGTAGGGAAACTAACATCTTACCATCAACAACAACAAGTAGGGAAACTAACATCTTACCATCAACAACAACAAGTAGGGAAACTAACATCTTACCATCAACAACAACAAGTAGGGAAACTAACATCTTACCATCAACAACAACAAGTAAGGAAACTAACATCTTACCATCAACAACAACAAGTAGGGAAACTAACATCTTACCATCAACAACAACAAGTAGGGAAACTAACATCTTACCATCAACAACAACAAGTGGGAAACTAACATCTTACCATAAGTAAGGAAACTAACATCTTACCATCAACAACAACAAGTAGGGAAACTAACATCTTACCATCAACAACAAGAAGTAAGGAAACTAACATCTTACCATCAACAACAACAAGTAGGGAAACTAACATCTTACCATCAACAACAACAAGTAAGGAAACTAACATCTTACCATCAACAACAAGAAGTAGGGAAACTAACATCTTACCATCAACAACAACAAGTAAGGAAACTAACATCTTACCATCAACAACAACAAGTAAGGAAACTAACATCTTACCATCAACAACAACAAGTAGGGAAACTAACATCTTACCATCAACAACAACAAGTAAGGAAACTAACATCTTACCATCAACAACAACAAGTAGGGAAACTAACATCTTACCATCAACAACAACAAGTAAGGAAACTAACATCTTACCATCAACAACAACAAGTAGGGAAACTAACATCTTACCATCAACAACAACAAGTAGGGAAACTAACATCTTACCATCAACAACAACAACAAGTGGGGAACTAACATCTTACCATCAACAACAAGAAGTAAGGAAACTAACATCTTACCATCAACAACAACAAGTAGGGAAACTAACATCTTACCATCAACAACAACAAGTAGGGAAACTAACATCTTACCATCAACAACAACAAGTAGGGAAACTAACATCTTACCATCAACAACAACAAGTAAGGAAACTAACATCTTACCATCAACAACAACAAGTAGGGAAACTAACATCTTACCATCAACAACAACAAGTAAGGAAACTAACATCTTACCATCAACAACAACAAGTAAGGGAAACTAACATCTTACCATCAACAACAACAAGTAGGGAAACTAACATCTTACCATCAACAACAACAAGTAGGGAAACTAACATCTTACCATCAACAACAACAAGTAAGGAAACTAACATCTTACCATCAACAACAACAAGTAGGGAAACTAACATCTTACCATCAACAACAACAAGTAGGGAAACTAACATCTTACCATCAACAACAACAAGTAGGGAAACTAACATCTTACCATCAACAACAACAAGTAGGGAAACTAACATCTTACCATCAACAACAACAAGTAAGGAAACTAACATCTTACCATCAACAACAACAAGTAGGGAAACTAACATCTTACCATCAACAACAACAAGTAGGGAAACTAACATCTTACCATCAACAACAACAAGTGGGAAACTAACATCTTACCATCAACAACAACAAGTAAGGAAACTAACATCTTACCATCAACAACAACAAGTAGGGAAACTAACATCTTACCATCAACAACAACAAGTAGGGAAACTAACATCTTACCATCAACAACAACAAGTAGGGAAACTAACATCTTACCATCAACAACAACAAGTAAGGAAACTAACATCTTACCATCAACAACAACAAGTAAGGAAACTAACATCTTACCATCAACAACAACAAGTAGGGAAACTAACATCTTACCATCAACAACAACAAGTAGGGAAACTAACATCTTACCATCAACAACAACAAGTAGGGAAACTAACATCTTACCATCAACAACAACAAGTAGGGAAACTAACATCTTACCATCAACAACAACAAGTAAGGAAACTAACATCTTACCATCAACAACAACAAGTAAGGAAACTAACATCTTACCATCAACAACAACAAGTAGGGAAACTAACATCTTACCATCAACAACAACAAGTAGGGAAACTAACATCTTACCATCAACAACAAGAAGGGAAACTAACATCTTACCATCAACAACAACAAGTAGGGAAACTAACATCTTACCATCAACAACAACAAGTAAGGGAAACTAACATCTTACCATCAACAACAACAAGTAGGGAAACTAACATCTTACCATCAACAACAACAAGTAAGGAAACTAACATCTTACCATCAACAACAACAAGTAGGGAAACTAACATCTTACCATCAACAACAACAAGTAAGGAAACTAACATCTTACCATCAACAACAACAAGTAGGGAAACTAACATCTTACCATCAACAACAACAAGTAGGGAAACTAACATCTTACCATCAACAACAACAAGTAGGGAAACTAACATCTTACCATCAACAACAACAAGTAGGGAAACTAACATCTTACCATCAACAACAACAAGTAAGGGAAACTAACATCTTACCATCAACAACAACAAGTAAGGAAACTAACATCTTACCATCAACAACAACAAGTAAGGAAACTAACATCTTACCATCAACAACAACAAGTAAGGAAACTAACATCTTACCATCAACAACAACAAGTAAGGAAACTAACATCTTACCATCAACAACAACAAGTAGGGAAACTAACATCTTACCATCAACAACAACAAGTAGGGAAACTAACATCTTACCATCAACAACAACAAGTAAGGAAACTAACATCTTACCATCAACAACAACAAGTAAGGAAACTAACATCTTACCATCAACAACAACAAGTAGGGAAACTAACATCTTACCATCAACAACAACAAGTAGGGAAACTAACATCTTACCATCAACAACAACAAGTAAGGAAACTAACATCTTACCATCAACAACAACAAGTAGGGAAACTAACATCTTACCATCAACAACAACAAGTAGGGAAACTAACATCTTACCATCAACAACAACAAGTAGGGAAACTAACATCTTACCATCAACAACAACAAGTAAGGAAACTAACATCTTACCATCAACAACAACAAGTAAGGGAAACTAACATCTTACCATCAACAACAACAAGTAAGGAAACTAACATCTTACCATCAACAACAACAAGTAGGGAAACTAACATCTTACCATCAACAACAACAAGTAAGGGAAACTAACATCTTACCATCAACAACAACAAGTAAGGAAACTAACATCTTACCATCAACAACAACAAGTAAGGAAACTAACATCTTACCATCAACAACAACAAGTAGGGAAACTAACATCTTACCATCAACAACAACAAGTAGGGAAACTAACATCTTACCATCAACAACAACAAGTAGGGAAACTAACATCTTACCATCAACAACAACAAGTAGGGAAACTAACATCTTACCCATAGGGAAACTAACATCTTACCATCAACAAGTAAGGAAACTAACATCTTACCATCAACAACAACAAGTAAGGAAACTAACATCTTACCATCAACAACAACAAGTAGGGAAACTAACATCTTACCATCAACAACAACAAGTAGGGAAACTAACATCTTACCATCAACAACAACAAGTAAGGAAACTAACATCTTACCATCAACAACAACAAGTAAGGGAAACTAACATCTTACCATCAACAACAACAAGTAAGGAAACTAACATCTTACCATCAACAACAACAAGTAGGGAAACTAACATCTTACCATCAACAACAACAAGTAGGGAAACTAACATCTTACCATCAACAACAACAAGTAGGGAAACTAACATCTTACCATCAACAACAACAAGTAGGGAAACTAACATCTTACCATCAACAACAACAAGTAAGGAAACTAACATCTTACCATCAACAACAACAAGTAAGGAAACTAACATCTTACCATCAACAACAACAAGTAGGGAAACTAACATCTTACCATCAACAACAACAAGTAAGGAAACTAACATCTTACCATCAACAACAACAAGTAGGGAAACTAACATCTTACCATCAACAACAACAAGTAGGGAAACTAACATCTTACCATCAACAACAACAAGTGGGAAACTAACATCTTACCATCAACAACAACAAGTAAGGAAACTAACATCTTACCATCAACAACAACAAGTAGGGAAACTAACATCTTACCATCAACAACAACAAGTAGGGAAACTAACATCTTACCATCAACAACAACAAGTAAGGGGAAACTAACATCTTACCATCAACAACAACAAGTAAGGAAACTAACATCTTACCATCAACAACAACAAGTAGGGAAACTAACATCTTACCATCAACAACAACAAGTAAGGAAACTAACATCTTACCATCAACAACAACAAGTAAGGAAACTAACATCTTACCATCAACAACAACAAGTAGGGAAACTAACATCTTACCATCAACAACAACAAGTAAGGAAACTAACATCTTACCATCAACAACAACAAGTAGGGAAACTAACATCTTACCATCAACAACAACAAGTAAGGAAACTAACATCTTACCATCAACAACAACAAGTAAGGAAACTAACATCTTACCATCAACAACAACAAGTAGGGAAACTAACATCTTACCATCAACAACAACAAGTAAGGAAACTAACATCTTACCATCAACAACAACAAGTGGGAAACTAACATCTTACCATCAACAACAACAAGTAAGGAAACTAACATCTTACCATCAACAAAACTAACATCTTACCATCAACAACAACAAGTAGGGAAACTAACATCTTACCATCAACAACAACAAGTAGGGAAACTAACATCTTACCATCAACAACAACAAGTAGGGAAACTAACATCTTACCATCAACAACAACAAGTAGGGAAACTAACATCTTACCATCAACAACAACAAGGAAACTAACATCTTACCATCAACAACAACAAGTAAGGAAACTAACATCTTACCATCAACAACAACAAGTAGGGAAACTAACATCTTACCATCAACAACAACAAGTAGGGAAACTAACATCTTACCATCAACAACAACAAGTAAGGGAAACTAACATCTTACCATCAACAACAACAAGTAGGGAAACTAACATCTTACCATCAACAACAACAAGTAGGGAAACTAACATCTTACCATCAACAACAACAAGTAGGGAAACTAACATCTTACCATCAACAACAACAAGTAGGGAAACTAACATCTTACCATCAACAACAACAAGTAAGGAAACTAACATCTTACCATCAACAACAACAAGTAGGGAAACTAACATCTTACCATCAACAACAACAAGTAGGGAAACTAACATCTTACCATCAACAACAACAAGTAGGGAAACTAACATCTTACCATCAACAACAACAAGTGGGAAACTAACATCTTACCATCAACAACAACAAGTGGGAAACTAACATCTTACCATCAACAACAACAAGTAGGGAAACTAACATCTTACCATCAACAACAACAAGTAGGACTAACATCTTACCATCAACAACAACAAGTAGGAAACTAACATCTTACCATCAACAACAACAAGTAAGAAACTAACATCTTACCATCAACAACAACAAGTAAGGAAACTAACATCTTACCATCAACAACAACAAGGAAACTAACATCTTACCATCAACAACAACAAGTAGGGAAACTAACATCTTACCATCAACAACAACAAGTAGGGAAACTAACATCTTACCATCAACAACAACAAGTAGGGAAACTAACATCTTACCATCAACAACAAGAAGTAGGGAAACTAACATCTTACCATCAACAACAAGAAGTAAGGAAACTAACATCTTACCATCAACAACAAGAAGTAAGGAAACTAACATCTTACCATCAACAACAACAAGTAGGGAAACTAACATCTTACCATCAACAACAACAAGTGGGAAACTAACATCTTACCATCAACAACAAGAAGTAAGGAAACTAACATCTTACCATCAACAACAACAAGTAGGGAAACTAACATCTTACCATCAACAACAAGAAGTAAGGAAACTAACATCTTACCATCAACAACAACAAGTAGGGAAACTAACATCTTACCATCAACAACAACAAGTAAGGAAACTAACATCTTACCATCAACAACAAGTAAGGAAACTAGCATCTTACCATCAACAACAACAAGTAGGGAAACTAACATCTTACCATCAACAACAACAAGTAAGGAAACTAACATCTTACCATCAACAACAACAAGTAAGGGAAACTAACATCTTACCATCAACAACAACAAGTAGGGAAACTAACATCTTACCATCAACAACAACAAGTAGGGAAACTAACATCTTACCATCAACAACAACAAGTAAGGAAACTAACATCTTACCATCAACAACAACAAGTAGGGAAACTAACATCTTACCATCAACAACAACAACAAGGAAACTAACATCTTACCATCAACAACAACAAGTAAGGAAACTAACATCTTACCATCAACAACAACAAGTAAGGAAACTAACATCTTACCATCAACAACAACAAGTAGGGAAACTAACATCTTACCATCAACAACAACAAGTAAGGAAACTAACATCTTACCATCAACAACAACAAGTAGGGAAACTAACATCTTACCATCAACAACAACAAGTAAGGAAACTAACATCTTACCATCAACAACAACAAGTAGGGAAACTAACATCTTACCATCAACAACAACAAGTAGGGAAACTAACATCTTACCATCAACAACAACAAGTAAGGAAACTAACATCTTACCATCAACAACAACAAGTAAGGAAACTAACATCTTACCATCAACAACAACAAGTAAGGAAACTAACATCTTACCATCAACAACAACAAGTAAGGGAAACTAACATCTTACCATCAACAACAACAAGTAAGGGAAACTAACATCTTACCATCAACAACAACAAGTAAGGAAACTAACATCTTACCATCAACAACAACAAGTAAGGAAACTAACATCTTACCATCAACAACAACAAGTAGGGAAACTAACATCTTACCATCAACAACAACAAGTAAGGAAACTAACATCTTACCATCAACAACAACAAGTAGGGAAACTAACATCTTACCATCAACAACAACAAGTAGGGAAACTAACATCTTACCATCAACAACAACAAGTAGGGAAACTAACATCTTACCATCAACAACAACAAGTAAGGAAACTAACATCTTACCATCAACAACAACAAGTAGGGAAACTAACATCTTACCATCAACAACAACAAGTAAGGAAACTAACATCTTACCATCAACAACAACAAGTAGGGAAACTAACATCTTACCATCAACAACAACAAGTAGGGAAACTAACATCTTACCATCAACAACAACAAGTAGGGAAACTAACATCTTACCATCAACAACAACAAGTAAGGAAACTAACATCTTACCATCAACAACAACAAGTAAGGAAACTAACATCTTACCATCAACAACAACAAGTAGGGAAACTAACATCTTACCATCAACAACAACAAGTAGGGAAACTAACATCTTACCATCAACAACAACAAGTAGGGAAACTAACATCTTACCATCAACAACAACAAAGTAGGGAAACTAACATCTTACCATCAACAACAACAAGTAAGGAAACTAACATCTTACCATCAACAACAACAAGTAGGGAAACTAACATCTTACCATCAACAACAACAAGTAGGGAAACTAACATCTTACCATCAACAACAACAAGTAAGGGAAACTAACATCTTACCATCAACAACAACAAGTAAGGAAACTAACATCTTACCATCAACAACAACAAGTAGGGAAACTAACATCTTACCATCAACAACAACAAGTAGGGAAACTAACATCTTACCATCAACAACAACAAGTAAGGGAAACTAACATCTTACCATCAACAACAACAAGTAAGGAAACTAACATCTTACCATCAACAACAACAAGTAGGGAAACTAACATCTTACCATCAACAACAACAAGTAAGGAAACTAACATCTTACCATCAACAACAACAAGTAAGGAAACTAACATCTTACCATCAACAACAACAAGTAGGGAAACTAACATCTTACCATCAACAACAACAAGTAAGGAAACTAACATCTTACCATCAACAACAACAAGTAGGGAAACTAACATCTTACCATCAACAACAACAAGTAGGGAAACTAACATCTTACCATCAACAACAACAAGTAGGGAAACTAACATCTTACCATCAACAACAACAAGTAGGGAAACTAACATCTTACCATCAACAACAACAAGTAGGGAAACTAACATCTTACCATCAACAACAACAAGTAAGGAAACTAACATCTTACCATCAACAACAACAAGTAAGGAAACTAACATCTTACCATCAACAACAACAAGTAGGGAAACTAACATCTTACCATCAACAACAACAAGTAAGGGAAACTAACATCTTACCATCAACAACAACAAGTAGGGAAACTAACATCTTACCATCAACAACAACAAGTAGGGAAACTAACATCTTACCATCAACAACAACAAGTAGGGAAACTAACATCTTACCATCAACAACAACAAGTAGGGAAACTAACATCTTACCATCAACAACAACAAGTAAGGAAACTAACATCTTACCATCAACAACAACAAGTAGGGAAACTAACATCTTACCATCAACAAACAACAAGTAGGGAAACTAACATCTTACCATCAACAACAACAAGTAAGGAAACTAACATCTTACCATCAACAACAACAAGTAGGGAAACTAACATCTTACCATCAACAACAACAAGTAAGGGAAACTAACATCTTACCATCAACAACAACAAGTAGGGAAACTAACATCTTACCATCAACAACAACAAGTAAGGAAACTAACATCTTACCATCAACAACAACAAGTAAGGAAACTAACATCTTACCATCAACAACAACAAGTAGGGAAACTAACATCTTACCATCAACAACAACAAGTAGGGAAACTAACATCTTACCATCAACAACAACAAGTAGGGAAACTAACATCTTACCATCAACAACAACAAGTAAGGAAACTAACATCTTACCATCAACAACAACAAGTAGGGAAACTAACATCTTACCATCAACAACAACAAGTAAGGAAACTAACATCTTACCATCAACAACAACAAGTAGGGAAACTAACATCTTACCATCAACAACAACAAGTAAGGAAACTAACATCTTACCATCAACAACAACAAGTGGGAAACTAACATCTTACCATCAACAACAACAAGTAAGGAAACTAACATCTTACCATCAACAACAACAAGTAAGGAAACTAACATCTTACCATCAACAACAACAAGTAGGGAAACTAACATCTTACCATCAACAACAACAAGTAAGGAAACTAACATCTTACCATCAACAACAACAAGTAGGGAAACTAACATCTTACCATCAACAACAACAAGTAAGGAAACTAACATCTTACCATCAACAACAACAAGTAGGGAAACTAACATCTTACCATCAACAACAACAAGTAAGGAAACTAACATCTTACCATCAACAACAACAAGTAGGGAAACTAACATCTTACCATCAACAACAACAAGTAAGGAAACTAACATCTTACCATCAACAACAACAAGTAGGGAAACTAACATCTTACCATCAACAACAACAAGTAAGGAAACTAACATCTTACCATCAACAACAACAAGTAGGGAAACTAACATCTTACCATCAACAACAACAAGTAAGGAAACTAACATCTTACCATCAACAACAACAAGTAGGGAAACTAACATCTTACCATCAACAACAACAAGTAAGGAAACTAACATCTTACCATCAACAACAACAAGTAGGGAAACTAACATCTTACCATCAACAACAACAAGTAAGGAAACTAACATCTTACCATCAACAACAACAAGTAGGGAAACTAACATCTTACCATCAACAACAACAAGTAAGGGAAACTAACATCTTACCATCAACAACAACAAGTAAGGAAACTAACATCTTACCATCAACAACAACAAGTAAGGAAACTAACATCTTACCATCAACAACAACAAGTAAAGAAACTAACATCTTACCATCAACAACAACAACAAGGGAAACTAACATCTTACCATCAACAACAACAAGTAAGGAAACTAACATCTTACCATCAACAACAACAAGTAGGGAAACTAACATCTTACCATCAACAACAACAAGTAGGGAAACTAACATCTTACCATCAACAACAACAAGTAAGGAAACTAACATCTTACCATCAACAACAACAAGTAGGGAAACTAACATCTTACCATCAACAACAACAAGTAGGGAAACTAACATCTTACCATCAACAACAACAAGTAGGGAAACTAACATCTTACCATCAACAACAAGTAAGGAAACTAGCATCTTACCATCAACAACAACAAGTAGGGAAACTAACATCTTACCATCAACAACAACAAGTAGGGAAACTAACATCTTACCATCAACAACAACAAGTAGGGAAACTAACATCTTACCATCAACAACAACAAGTAGGGAAACTAACATCTTACCATCAACAACAACAAGTAAGGAAACTAACATCTTACATCATCAACAACAAGTAAGGGAAACTAACATCTTACCATCAACAACAACAAGTAGGGAAACTAACATCTTACCATCAACAACAACAAGTAAGGGAAACTAACATCTTACCATCAACAACAACAAGTAAGGAAACTAACATCTTACCATCAACAACAACAAGTAGGGAAACTAACATCTTACCATCAACAACAACAAGTAAGGAAACTAACATCTTACCATCAACAACAACAAGTAGGGAAACTAACATCTTACCATCAACAACAACAAGTAAGGAAACTAACATCTTACCATCAACAACAACAAGTAAGAAACTAACATCTTACCATCAACAACAACAAGTAAGGAAACTAACATCTTACCATCAACAACAACAAGTAAGGAAACTAACATCTTACCATCAACAACAACAAGTAAGGGAAACTAACATCTTACCATCAACAACAACAAGTAGGGAAACTAACATCTTACCATCAACAACAACAAGTAAGGAAACTAACATCTTACCATCAACAACAACAAGTAGGGAAACTAACATCTTACCATCAACAACAACAAGTAGGGAAACTAACATCTTACCATCAACAACAACAAGTAAGGAAACTAACATCTTACCATCAACAACAACAAGTAAGGAAACTAACATCTTACCATCAACAACAACAAGTAAGGAAACTAACATCTTACCATCAACAACAACAAGTAACAGGAAACTAACATCTTACCATCATCAACAACAAGTAGGGAAACTAACATCTTACCATCAACAACAACAAGTAGGGAAACTAACATCTTACCATCAACAACAACAAGTAAGGAAACTAACATCTTACCATCAACAACAACAAGTAGGGAAACTAACATCTTACCATCAACAACAACAAGTAAGGAAACTAACATCTTACCATCAACAACAACAAGTAGGGAAACTAACATCTTACCATCAACAACAACAAGTAGGGAAACTAACATCTTACCATCAACAACAACAAGTAAGGGAAACTAACATCTTACCATCAACAACAACAAGTAAGGAAACTAACATCTTACCATCAACAACAACAAGTAGGGAAACTAACATCTTACCATCAACAACAACAAGTAGGGAAACTAACATCTTACCATCAACAACAACAAGTAGGGAAACTAACATCTTACCATCAACAACAACAAGTAGGGAAACTAACATCTTACCATCAACAACAAAACTAACTAACATCTTACCATCAACAACAACAAGTAGGGAAACTAACATCTTACCATCAACAACAACAAGTAAGGAAACTAACATCTTACCATCAACAACAACAAGTAAGGAAACTAACATCTTACCATCAACAACAACAAGTAGGGAAACTAACATCTTACCATCAACAACAACAAGTAGGGAAACTAACATCTTACCATCAACAACAACAAGTAGGGAAACTAACATCTTACCATCAACAACAACAAGTAAGGAAACTAACATCTTACCATCAACAACAACAAGTAAGGAAACTAACATCTTACCATCAACAACAACAAGTAAGGAAACTAACATCTTACCATCAATCAACAACAAGTAAGGAAACTAACATCTTACCATCAACAACAACAAGTAGGGAAACTAACATCTTACCATCAACAACAACAAGTAGGGAAACTAACATCTTACCATCAACAACAACAAGTAAGGAAACTAACATCTTACCATCAACAACAACAAGTAAGGAAACTAACATCTTACCATCAACAACAACAAGTAAGGAAACTAACATCTTACCATCAACAACAACAAGTAGGGAAACTAACATCTTACCATCAACAACAACAAGTAGGGAAACTAACATCTTACCATCAACAACAACAAGTAAGGAAACTAACATCTTACCATCAACAACAACAAGTAGGGAAACTAACATCTTACCATCAACAACAACAAGTAGGGAAACTAACATCTTACCATCAACAACAACAAGTAAGGGAAACTAACATCTTACCATCAACAACAACAAGTAGGGAAACTAACATCTTACCATCAACAACAACAAGTAAGGAAACTAACATCTTACCATCAACAACAACAAGTAAGGAAACTAACATCTTACCATCAACAACAACAAGTAGGGAAACTAACATCTTACCATCAACAACAACAAGTAGGGAAACTAACATCTTACCATCAACAACAACAAGTAGGGAAACTAACATCTTACCATCAACAACAACAAGTAGGGAAACTAACATCTTACCATCAACAACAACAAGTAAGGAAACTAACATCTTACCATCAACAACAACAAGTAGGGAAACTAACATCTTACCATCAACAACAACAAGTAGGGAAACTAACATCTTACCATCAACAACAACAAGTAGGGAAACTAACATCTTACCATCAACAACAACAAGTAAGGAAACTAACATCTTACCATCAACAACAACAAGTAGGGAAACTAACATCTTACCATCAACAACAACAAGTAAGGAAACTAACATCTTACCATCAACAACAACAAGTAGGGAAACTAACATCTTACCATCAACAACAACAAGTAAGGAAACTAACATCTTACCATCACACAACAACAAGTAAGGAAACTAACATCTTACCATCAACAACAACAAGTAAGGAAACTAACATCTTACCATCAACAACAACAAGTAGGGAAACTAACATCTTACCATCAACAACAACAAGTAAGGAAACTAACATCTTACCATCACCATCAACAACAAGTAGGGAAACTAACATCTTACCATCAACAACAACAAAGGAAACTAACATCTTACCATCAACAACAACAAGTAAGGAAACTAACATCTTACCATCAACAACAACAAGTAAGGGAAACTAACATCTTACCATCAACAACAACAAGTAGGGAAACTAACATCTTACCATCAACAACAACAAGTAGGGAAACTAACATCTTACCATCAACAACAACAAGTAAGGAAACTAACATCTTACCATCAACAACAACAAGTAGGGAAACTAACATCTTACCATCAACAACAACAAGTAAGGAAACTAACATCTTACCATCAACAACAACAGGGACTAACATCTTACCATAACAACAACAAGAAACTAACATCTTACCATCAACAACAACAAGTAAGGAAACTAACATCTTACCATCAACAACAACAAGTAGGGAAACTAACATCTTACCATCAACAACAACAAGTAGGGAAACTAACATCTTACCATCAACAACAACAAGTAAGGAAACTAACATCTTACCATCAACAACAACAAGTAAGGAAACTAACATCTTACCATCAACAACAACAAGTAGGGAAACTAACATCTTACCATCAACAACAACAAGTAGGGAAACTAACATCTTACCATCAACAACAACAAGTAAGGAAACTAACATCTTACCATCAACAACAACAAGAAACTAACATCTTACCATCAACAACAAGTAAGGAAACTAACATCTTACCATCAACAACAACAAGTAGGGAAACTAACATCTTACCATCAACAACAACAAGTAGGGAAACTAACATCTTACCATCAACAACAACAAGTAAGGAAACTAACATCTTACCATCAACAACAACAAGTAGGGAAACTAACATCTTACCATCAACAACAACAAGTAAGGGAAACTAACATCTTACCATCAACAACAACAAGTAGGGAAACTAACATCTTACCATCAACAACAACAAGTAGGGAAACTAACATCTTACCATCAACAACAACAAGTAAGGGAAACTAACATCTTACCATCAACAACAACAAGTAAGGAAACTAACATCTTACCATCAACAACAACAAGTAGGGAAACTAACATCTTACCATCAACAACAACAAGTAAGGAAACTAACATCTTACCATCAACAACAACAAGTAAGGGAAACTAACATCTTACCATCAACAACAACAAAGTCAGGGAAACTAACATCTTACCATCAACAACAACAAGTAAGGGAAACTAACATCTTACCATCAACAACAACAAGTAAGGAAACTAACATCTTACCATCAACAACAACAAGTAAGGAAACTAACATCTTACCATCAACAACAACAAGTAGGGAAACTAACATCTTACCATCAACAACAACAAGTAGGGAAACTAACATCTTACCATCAACAACAACAAGTAAGGAAACTAACATCTTACCATCAACAACAACAAGTAGGGAAACTAACATCTTACCATCAACAACAACAAGTAAGGAAACTAACATCTTACCATCAACAACAACAAGTAAGGAAACTAACATCTTACCATCAACAACAACAAGTAGGGAAACTAACATCTTACCATCAACAACAACAAGTAGGGAAACTAACATCTTACCATCAACAACAACAAGTAAGGAAACTAACATCTTACCATCAACAACAACAAGTAAGGGAAACTAACATCTTACCATCAACAACAACAAGTAAGGGAAACTAACATCTTACCATCAACAACAACAAGTAGGGAAACTAACATCTTACCATCAACAACAACAAGTAAGGGAAACTAACATCTTACCATCAACAACAACAAGTAAGGAAACTAACATCTTACCATCAACAACAACAAGTAAGGGAAACTAACATCTTACCATCAACAACAACAAGTGGGAAACTAACATCTTACCATCAACAACAACAAGTAAGGAAACTAACATCTTACCATCAACAACAACAAGTAGGGAAACTAACATCTTACCATCAACAACAACAAGTAAGGAAACTAACATCTTACCATCAACAACAACAAGTAAGGAAACTAACATCTTACCATCAACAACAACAAGTAGGGAAACTAACATCTTACCATCAACAACAACAAGTAAGGAAACTAACATCTTACCATCAACAACAACAAGTAAGGAAACTAACATCTTACCATCAACAACAACAAGTAGGGAAACTAACATCTTACCATCAACAACAACAAGTAGGGAAACTAACATCTTACCATCAACAACAACAAGTAGGGAAACTAACATCTTACCATCAACAACAACAAGTAAGGAAACTAACATCTTACCATCAACAACAACAAGTAGGGAAACTAACATCTTACCATCAACAACAACAAGTAAGGGAAACTAACATCTTACCATCAACAACAACAAGTAGGGAAACTAACATCTTACCATCAATCAACAACAAGTAGGGAAACTAACATCTTACCATCAACAACAACAAGTAAGGAAACTAACATCTTACCATCAACAACAACAAGTAAGGAAACTAACATCTTACCATCAACAACAACAAGTAGGGAAACTAACATCTTACCATCAACAACAACAAGTAAGGAAACTAACATCTTACCATCAACAACAACAAGTAGGGAAACTAACATCTTACATAACTAACATCTTACCATCAACAACAACAAGTAGGGAAACTAACATCTTACCATCAACAACAACAAGTAAGGAAACTAACATCTTACCATCAACAACAACAAGTAAGGGAAACTAACATCTTACCATCAACAACAACAAGTAAGGAAACTAACATCTTACCATCAATCAACAACAAGTAGGGAAACTAACATCTTACCATCAACAACAACAAGTAAGGAAACTAACATCTTACCATCAACAACAACAAGTAGGGAAACTAACATCTTACCATCAACAACAACAAGTAGGGAAACTAACATCTTACCATCAACAACAACAAGTAAGGAAACTAACATCTTACCATCAACAACAACAAGTAGGGAAACTAACATCTTACCATCAACAACAACAAGTAAGGAAACTAACATCTTACCATCAACAACAACAAGTAAGGAAACTAACATCTTACCATCAACAACAACAAGTAAGGAAACTAACATCTTACCATCAACAACAACAAGTAGGGAAACTAACATCTTACCATCAACAACAACAACAAGTCAACAGGGAAACTAACATCTTACCATCAACAACAACAAGTAGGGAAACTAACATCTTACCATCAACAACAACAAGTAGGGAAACTAACATCTTACCATCAACAACAACAAGTAAGGAAACTAACATCTTACCATCAACAACAACAAGTAGGGAAACTAACATCTTACCATCAACAACAACAAGTAAGGAAACTAACATCTTACCATCAACAACAACAAGTAGGGAAACTAACATCTTACCATCAACAACAACAAGTAGGGAAACTAACATCTTACCATCAACAACAACAAGTAAGGAAACTAACATCTTACCATCAACAACAACAAGTAAGGAAACTAACATCTTACCATCAACAACAACAAGTAGGGAAACTAACATCTTACCATCAACAACAACAAGTAGGGAAACTAACATCTTACCATCAACAACAACAAGTAGGGAAACTAACATCTTACCATCAACAACAACAAGTAAGGAAACTAACATCTTACCATCAACAACAACAAGTAAGGAAACTAACATCTTACCATCAACAACAACAAGTAGGGAAACTAACATCTTACCATCAACAACAACAAGTAAGGAAACTAACATCTTACCATCAACAACAACAAGTAGGGAAACTAACATCTTACCATCAACAACAACAAGTAAGGAAACTAACATCTTACCATCAACAACAACAAGTAGGGAAACTAACATCTTACCATCAACAACAACAAGTAGGGAAACTAACATCTTACCATCAACAACAACAAGTAGGGAAACTAACATCTTACCATCAACAACAACAAGTAAGGAAACTAACATCTTACCATCAACAACAACAAGTAAGGAAACTAACATCTTACCATCAACAACAACAAGTAGGGAAACTAACATCTTACCATCAACAACAACAAGTAGGGAAACTAACATCTTA
Source organism: Tachypleus tridentatus (assembly GCF_004210375.1). Lineage (NCBI taxonomy): Eukaryota > Metazoa > Arthropoda > Merostomata > Xiphosura > Limulidae > Tachypleus > Tachypleus tridentatus. Next base: position 64,377,539 of record NC_134827.1, on the reverse strand, counting down.
CCATCAACAACAACAAGTAAGGAAACTAACATCTTACCATCAACAACAACAAGTAGGGAAACTAACATCTTACCATCAACAACAACAAGTAAGGAAACTAACATCTTACCATCAACAACAACAAAGGAAACTAACATCTTACCATCAACAACAACAAGTAGGGGAGCTAACATCTTACCATCAACAACAACAAGTGGAAACTAACATCTTACCATCAACAACAACAAGTGGGAAACTAACATCTTACCATCAACAACAACAAGTAGGGAAACTAACATCTTACCATCAACAACAACAAGTAGGAAACTAACATCTTACCATCAACAACAACAAGTAGGGAAACTAACATCTTACCATCAACAACAACAAGTAGGGAAACTAACATCTTACCATCAACAACAACAAGTAAGGAAACTAACATCTTACCATCAACAACAACAAGTAGGGAAACTAACATCTTACCATCAACAACAACAAGTAAGGAAACTAACATCTTACCATCAACAACAACAAGTAGGGAAACTAACATCTTACCATCAACAACAACAAGTGGGAAACTAACATCTTACCATCAACAACAACAAGTAAGGAAACTAACATCTTACCATCAACAACAACAAGTAAGGAAACTAACATCTTACCATCAACAACAACAAGTAAGGAAACTAACATCTTACCATCAACAACAAGTAGGAAACTAACATCTTACCATCAACAACAACAAGTAGGGAAACTAACATCTTACCATCAACAACAAACAAGGGAAACTAACATCTTACCATCAACAACAACAAGTAGGGAAACTAACATCTTACCATCAACAACAACAAGTAAGGAAACTAACATCTTACCATCAACAACAACAAGTAGGGAAACTAACATCTTACCATCAACAACAACAAGTAGGAAACTAACATCTTACCATCAACAACAACAAGTAAGGAAACTAACATCTTACCATCAACAACAACAAGTAGGGAAACTAACATCTTACCATCAACAACAACAAGTAAGGAAACTAACATCTTACCATCAACAACAACAAGTAAGGAAACTAACATCTTACCATCAACAACAACAAGTAACTAACATCTTACCATCAACAACAACAAGTAAGGAAACTAACATCTTACCATCAACAACAACAAGTAAGGAAACTAACATCTTACCATCAACAACAACAAGTAAGGAAACTAACATCTTACCATCAACAACAACAAGTAGGGAAACTAACATCTTACCATCAACAACAACAAGTAGGGAAACTAACATCTTACCATCAACAACAACAAGTAAGGAAACTAACATCTTACCATCAACAACAACAAGTAGGGAAACTAACATCTTACCATCAACAACAACAAGTAAGGAAACTAACATCTTACCATCAACAACAACAAGTAAGGAAACTAACATCTTACCATCAACAACAACAAGTAGGGAAACTAACATCTTACCATCAACAACAACAAGTAGGGAAACTAACATCTTACCATCAACAACAACAAGTAGGGAAACTAACATCTTACCATCAACAACAACAAGTAGGGAAACTAACATCTTACCATCAACAACAACAAGTAAGGAAACTAACATCTTACCATCAACAACAACAAGTAAGGAAACTAACATCTTACCATCAACAACAACAAGTAAGGAAACTAACATCTTACCATCAACAACAACAAGTAGGGAAACTAACATCTTACCATCAACAACAACAAGTAGGGAAACTAACATCTTACCATCAACAACAACAAGTGGGAAACTAACATCTTACCATCAACAACAACAAGTAAGGAAACTAACATCTTACCATCAACAACAACAAGTAGGGAAACTAACATCTTACCATCAACAACAACAAGTAGGGAAACTAACATCTTACCATCAACAACAACAAGTGGGAAACTAACATCTTACCATCAACAACAACAAGTAAGGAAACTAACATCTTACCATCAACAACAACAAGTGGGAAACTAACATCTTACCATCAACAACAACAAGTAGGGAAACTAACATCTTACCATCAACAACAACAAGTAGGGAAACTAACATCTTACCATCAACAACAACAAGTAAGGAAACTAACATCTTACCATCAACAACAACAAGTAGGGAAACTAACATCTTACCATCAACAACAACAAGTAAGGAAACTAACATCTTACCATCAACAACAACAAGTAGGGAAACTAACATCTTACCATCAACAACAACAAGTAAGGAAACTAACATCTTACCATCAACAACAACAAGTAAGGGAAACTAACATCTTACCATCAACAACAACAAGTAGGGAAACTAACATCTTACCATCAACAACAACAAGTAAGGAAACTAACATCTTACCATCAACAACAACAAGTAGGGAAACTAACATCTTACCATCAACAACAACAAGTAAGGAAACTAACATCTTACCATCAACAACAACAAGTAGGGAAACTAACATCTTACCATCAACAACAACAAGTAAGGAAACTAACATCTTACCATCAACAACAACAAGTAAGGAAACTAACATCTTACCATCAACAACAACAAGTGGGGAAACTAACATCTTACCATCAACAACAAGTAGGGAAACTAACATCTTACCATCAACAACAACAAGTAAGGAAACTAACATCTTACCATCAACAACAACAAGTAAGGGAAACTAACATCTTACCATCAACAACAACAAGTAAGGAAACTAACATCTTACCATCAACAACAACAAGTAGGGAAACTAACATCTTACCATCAACAACAACAAGTAGGGAAACTAACATCTTACCATCAACAACAACAAGTAAGGAAACTAACATCTTACCATCAACAACAACAAGTAGGGAAACTAACATCTTACCATCAACAACAACAAGTAAGGAAACTAACATCTTACCATCAACAACAACAAGTAAGGAAACTAACATCTTACCATCAACAACAACAAGTAAGGAAACTAACATCTTACCATCAACAACAACAAGTAGGGAAACTAACATCTTACCATCAACAACAACAAGTAGGGAAACTAACATCTTACCATCAACAACAACAAGTAGGGAAACTAACATCTTACCATCAACAACAACAAGTAGGGAAACTAACATCTTACCATCAACAACAACAAGTAAGGAAACTAACATCTTACCATCAACAACAACAAGTAAGGAAACTAACATCTTACCATCAACAACAACAAGTAAGGAAACTAACATCTTACCATCAACAACAACAAGTAGGGAAACTAACATCTTACCATCAACAACAACAAGTAAGGAAACTAACATCTTACCATCAACAACAACAAGTAGGGAAACTAACATCTTACCATCAACAACAACAAGTAAGGAAACTAACATCTTACCATCAACAACAACAAGTAAGGGAAACTAACATCTTACCATCAACAACAACAAAGGGAAACTAACATCTTACCATCAACAACAACAAGTAGGGAAACTAACATCTTACCATCAACAACAACAAGTAAGGAAACTAACATCTTACCATCAACAACAACAAGTAGGGAAACTAACATCTTACCATCAACAACAACAAGTAGGGAAACTAACATCTTACCATCAACAACAACAAGTAGGGAAACTAACATCTTACCATCAACAACAACAAGTAAGGGAAACTAACATCTTACCATCAACAACAACAAGTAGGGAAACTAACATCTTACCATCAACAACAACAAGTAAGGGAAACTAACATCTTACCATCAACAACAACAAGTGGGAAACTAACATCTTACCATCAACAACAACAAGTAAGGAAACTAACATCTTACCATCAACAACAAGTAGGGAAACTAACATCTTACCATCAACAACAAGTAAGGAAACTAACATCTTACCATCAACAACAACAAGTAGGGAACTAACATCTTACCATCAACAACAACAAGTAGGGAAACTAACATCTTACCATCAACAACAACAAGTAAGGAAACTAACATCTTACCATCAACAACAACAAGTAAGGAAACTAACATCTTACCATCAACAACAACAAGTAAGGAAACTAACATCTTACCATCAACAACAACAAGTAGGGAAACTAACATCTTACCATCAACAACAACAAGTAAGGGGAAACTAACATCTTACCATCAACAACAACAAGTAGGGAAACTAACATCTTACCATCAACAACAACAAGTAGGGAAACTAACATCTTACCATCAACAACAACAAGTAGGGAAACTAACATCTTACCATCAACAACAACAAGTAAGGAAACTAACATCTTACCATCAACAACAACGTAAGGAAACTAACATCTTACCATCAACAACAACAAGTAGGGAAACTAACATCTTACCATCAACAACAACAAACTAACATCTTACCATAGTAGGGAAACTAACATCTTACCATCAACAACAACTAACATCTTACCATCAACAACAACAAGTAGGGAAACTAACATCTTACCATCAACAACAACAAGTCAACAACAACAAGGAAACTAACATCTTACCATCAACAACAACAAGTAAGGAAACTAACATCTTACCATCAACAACAACAAGTAGGGAAACTAACATCTTACCATCAACAACAACAAGTAAGGAAACTAACATCTTACCATCAACAACAACAAGTAAGGAAACTAACATCTTACCATCAACAACAACTAACATCTTACCATAAACAACAAGGAAACTAACATCTTACCATCAACAACAACAAGTAGGGAAACTAACATCTTACCATCAACAACAACAAGTAGGGAAACTAACATCTTACCATCAACAACAACAAGTAAGGAAACTAACATCTTACCATCAACAACAACAAGTAGGGAAACTAACATCTTACCATCAACAACAACAAGTAAGGGAAACTAACATCTTACCATCAACAACAACAAGTGGGAAACTAACATCTTACCATCAACAACAACAAGTAGGGAAACTAACATCTTACCATCAACAACAACAAGTAAGGAAACTAACATCTTACCATCAACAACAACAAGTAGGGAAACTAACATCTTACCATCAACAACAACAAGTAGGGAAACTAACATCTTACCATCAACAACAACAAGTAAGGAAACTAACATCTTACCATCAACAACAACAAGTAAGGAAACTAACATCTTACCATCAACAACAACAAGTAAGGGAAACTAACATCTTACCATCAACAACAACAAGTCAACAACAACAAGGAAACTAACATCTTACCATCAACAACAACAAGTAAGGAAACTAACATCTTACCATCAACAACAACAAGTAGGGAAACTAACATCTTACCATCAACAACAACAAGTGGGAAACTAACATCTTACCATCAACAACAACAAGTAAGGAAACTAACATCTTACCATCAACAACAACAAGTAGGGAAACTAACATCTTACCATCAACAACAACAAGTAGGGAAACTAACATCTTACCATCAACAACAACAAGTAAGGAAACTAACATCTTACCATCAACAACAACAAGTGGGGAAACTAACATCTTACCATCAACAACAACAAGTAAGGAAACTAACATCTTACCATCACACAACAACAAGTAAGGGAACTAACATCTTACCATCAACAACAACAAGTAGGGAAACTAACATCTTACCATCAACAACAACAAGTAGGGAAACTAACATCTTACCATCAACAACAACAAGTAGGGAAACTAACATCTTACCATCAACAACAACAAGTAAGGAAACTAACATCTTACCATCAACAACAAGAAGTAAGGAAACTAACATCTTACCATCAACAACAACAGGTGAAACTAACATCTTACCATCAACAACAACAAGTAGGGAAACTAACATCTTACCATCAACAACAACAAGTAGGGAAACTAACATCTTACCATCAACAACAACAAGTGGGAAACTAACATCTTACCATCAACAACAACAAGTAGGGAACTAACATCTTACCATCAACAACAACAAGAGTGGGAAACTAACATCTTACCATCAACAACAACAACTAACATCTTACCATCAACAACAACAGGTAGGGAGCTAACATCTTACCATCAACAACAACAAGGAAACTAACATCTTACCATCAACAACAACAAGTAAGAAACTAACATCTTACCATCAACAACAACAAGTAAGGGGACTAACATCTTACCATCAACAACAACAAGTAGGGAAACTAACATCTTACCATCAACAACAACAAGTGGGAAGCTAACATCTTACCATCAACAACAACAAGTAGGAAACTAACATCTTACCATCAACAACAACACAACAAGGGAAACTAACATCTTACCATCAACAACAACAAGTAGGGAAACTAACATCTTACCATCAACAACAACAAGTAGGAAACTAACATCTTACCATCAACAACAACAAGTGGGAAACTAACATCTTACCATCAACAACAACAAGTAAGGAAACTAACATCTTACCATCAACAACAACAAGTAGGGAAACTAACATCTTACCATCAACAACAACAAGTAAGGAAACTAACATCTTACCATCAACAACAACAAGTAAGGAAACTAACATCTTACCATCAACAACAACAAGTAAGGAAACTAACATCTTACCATCAACAACAACAAGTAAGGAACATCTTACCATCTTACTAACATCTTACCATCAACAACAACAAGTGGGAAACTAACATCTTACCATCAACAACAACAAGTAAGGAAACTAACATCTTACCATCAACAACAACAAGTAGGAAACTAACATCTTACCATCAACAACAACAAGTAAGGAGCTAACATCTTACCATCAACAACAACAAGTAGGGAAACTAACATCTTACCATCAACAACAACAAGTGGGAAACTAACATCTTACCATCAACAACAACAAGTGGGAGCTAACATCTTACCATCAACAACAACAAGTAGGAAACTAACATCTTACCATCAACAACAACAAGTAGGGAAACTAACATCTTACCATCAACAACAACAAGTAGGGAAACTAACATCTTACCATCAACAACAACAAGTAGGGAAACTAACATCTTACCATCAACAACAACAAGTAGGGAAACTAACATCTTACCATCAACAACAACAAGTGGGAAACTAACATCTTACCATCAACAACAACAAGTAAGGAAACTAACATCTTACCATCAACAACAACAAGTAGGGAAACTAACATCTTACCATCAACAACAACAAGTGGGAAACTAACATCTTACCATCAACAACAACAGGTAAGGGAGCTAACATCTTACCATCAACAACAAGTAGGGAAACTAACATCTTACCATCAACAACAACAAGTGGGAAACTAACATCTTACCATCAACAACAAGAAGTAAGGGAAACTAACATCTTACCATCAACAACAACAAGTAAGGAAACTAACATCTTACCATCAACAACAACTAACATCTTACCATCAACAACAACAAGTAAGAGCTAACATCTTACCATCAACAACAACAAAGTAAGGAAACTAACATCTTACCATCAACAACAACAAGTAGGAAACTAACATCTTACCATCAACAACAACAAGTGGGGGAACTAACATCTTACCATCAACAACAACAAGTAGGGAAACTAACATCTTACCATCAACAACAACAAGTATGGAAACTAACATCTTACCATCAACAACAACAAGTAGGGAACTAACATCTTACCATCAACAACAAAAGTAAGGAAACTAACATCTTACCATCAACAACAACAAGTAGGAAACTAACATCTTACCATCAACAACAACAAGTAAGGAAACTAACATCTTACCATCAACAACAACAAATGAGAACTAACAAGTAGAGAACTAACATCTTACCATCAACAACAATGAGTAAGGAAGCTAACATCTTACCATCAACAACAACAAGTAAGGAAACTAACATCTTACCATCAACAACAACAAGTAGGGAAACTAACATCTTACCATCAACAACAACAAGTAAGGGAACTAACATCTTACCATCAACAACAACAATTAAGAGCTAACATCTTACCATCAACAACAACAAGTGGGAACTAACATCTTACCATCAACAACAACAAGTGGGAGCTAACATCTTACCATCAACAACAACAAGTAAGCTAACATCTTACCATCAACAACAACAAGTGGGAAACTAACATCTTACCATCAACAACAACAAGTGGGAAACTAACATCTTACCATCAACAACAACAAGTAAGGAAACTAACATCTTACCATCAACAACAACAACAAGGAGAACTAACATCTTACCATCAACAACAAAAGTGGGAAGCTAACATCTTACCATCATCAACAACAAGTAAGGGAGCTAACATCTTATTATCAACAACAACAAGTAAGGAAACTAACATCTTACCATCAACAACAACAAGTAGGGAAACTAACATCTTACCATCAACAACAACAAGTGGGAAACTAACATCTTACCATCAACAACAACAAGTAAGGAAACTAACATCTTACCATCAACAACAACAAGTGGGAAACTAACATCTTACCATCAACAACAACAAGTAGGGAAACTAACATCTTACCATCAACAACAACAAGTAGGGAAACTAACATCTTACCATCAACAACAACAAGTAAGGGAAACTAACATCTTACCATAAACAACAACAAGTAAGGGAGCTAACATCTTACCATCAATAACAAGAGTAGGGAAGCTAACATCTTACCATCAACAACAAGAGTGGGAGCTAACATCTTACCATCAACAACAAGTAAGGAAACTAACATCTTACCATCAACAACAACAAGTGGGAACTAACATCTTACCATCAACAACAAGAAGTAGGGAACTAACATCTTACCATCAACAACAACAAGTAAGGGAAACTAACATCTCACCATCAACAACAACAAGTGGGAGCTAACATCTTACCATCAACAACAACAAGTAAAGAAACTAACATCTTACCATCAACAACAACAAGTAGGGAAACTAACATCTTACCATCAACAACAACAAGTAAAGAAACTAACATCTTACCATCAACAACAACAAGTAAAGAAATTAACATCTTACCATCAACAACAACTAGGAAGGAAACTAACATCTTACCATCAACAACAACAAGTAGGGAAACTAACATCTTACCATCAACAACTACAAGTAAGGAAACTAACATCTTACCATCAACAACAACAAGTAGGGAAACTAACATCTTACCATCAACAACAACATGTAAGGAAACTAACATCTTACCATCAACAACAACAAGTAAGGAAACTAACATCTTACCATCAACAACAACAACTAGGGAAACTAACATCTTACCATCAACAACAACAAGTAAGGAAACTAACATCTTACCATCAACAACAAGAAGTAGGGAAACGAACATCTTACCATCATCAACAACAAGTAAGGAAACTAACATCTTATTATCAAAAACAAGAAGTAAGGAAACTAACATCTTACCATCAACAACAACAAGTAGGGAAACTAACATCTTACCATCAACAACTACAAGTAAGGAAACTAACATCTTACCATCAACAACAACAAGTAAGGAAACTAACATCTTACCATCAACAACAAGAAGTAGGTAAACTAACATTTTACCATCAACAACAACAAGTAACGAAACTAACATCTTACCGTCAAAATAATAATTTTTTTGTTTTATGCAATGTTTTTGTAAGGAATTTTATGCCACACGTGCATTGGACAAAGCAGTGAACACTTTGATATCTGTTATCAAAAGAAACCGCCAAGTTGTAATGGATGTATAACTTAACATTAATCACAATAACCGTTTCTGAATTCAATATATAGTTTGTTTCTGAGTTTGTTCGATGATGTTTTTTTATATTAGACAACGACATAAAGGACAAGTACTGAACAATAATATATCGCATATTTTTCACAACGTAATTACACACTCCACCGCTAGGTCTTATAGTGCCTACGATTTTGGTTTTTACCGCCGCAAGTTTCTTGAAATACTTTAATGACGGGGTAACCGAACCTGAACATGGGATTCCTGAAGCTTCATCAGTTTATAAGTTTCTGGAATATGAGAGGTGTGTCTATTTTCTTTTTTTTTCGAACAAACAGGCGACATAAGAAAACGACGGCGTGCACTTGTACGCGCGTGGTAAGAGCTTTCATTTAAAATCACGTTTGTTTGTTTGTTTGTTTGTTTGTTTGTTTGTTTGTTTGTTTGTTTGTTTGTTAGCTATCTGTGCTCGCCGTCCATAATTTAGCAGTGTAAGACTAGAGGGAAGGCAGATAGTCATCACCATCCATCGCCAACTCTTGGGCTACTCTTTTACCAACGAATAGTGGTATTGACCGTCATATTATAACGCCTCAACGGCTGAAAGGGCGAGCATGTTTGAAGCGACGGGAATGCGAACCCACGCCCCTCAGATTACGCGCTTGTCCATGCCGGGCCCATTTAAGATCACGTAAACTATTTTATGATCGAAATTCAAATCCGTGAGACACATGAGAAACGTTTTGTTTGCATGAGAATACTAGCGTCCCAAGAACGGGGGAAATTTTATTTGTTGATCTATTAACGCTGCACACTATTTTCTCAAAGTTTGAGGGGGAAATTCCCCCTCACTTTTTGCGAGATTGTAGCTTGGCTTCCTTTTATTAAACAGTGTGAAATATAACTTTGAAAACAAAATAAATGTCGTAAAGCACTGGCTCGGTTTAAGTTGAGTGAATAAGAATGCGAAAGGTGCCCATCGGGGGTTGCGTCCTCTCCCCAAAATTCAAAATGTTTTCACCACGTGTATCTTTCTTACCTTTAATAATGCCCCTCAGTGGCTCAGCGGTATGTCTGCGGACTTACAACGCTAAAATCCGGGTTTCGATACCCGTGGTGGGCAGAGCACAGATAGCCCATTGTGTAGCTTTGTGCTTAATTCAAAACAGCAGCAAACTTTAATAATGTAGAGGGCTTAACATGACCAGGTGGTTAGGGTGTTCGACCGACAATCTGAGGGTAGAGGGTTTCGAATCTTCGTTTCACCAAACATGCTCGCTTTTCCAGCTGTACGGGCATTATAATGTACGATCAATCCTACTATTTGTAGCCCAAGAGTTGGCGGTGAGTAGTGATGACTAGCTGCCTTCCCTTTAGTCTTCTACTGCTAAAATAGGGACAGCTAGCGCAAATAGCCCTCGTGCAGCTTTGCGCGAAATTTTAAACAAACAAGCAATGATGTCGAGTTTCTGAATGAAAAATTGCAGATGGCGTACTACGTTACGTCTAGTAATTGGGAGACGATTACAATATTTTAAAATATAATAATTTTACTTATATCCCCCATTTTGAAACCGCGCAATCTACTGGAGGTACACAGGAGATTGAACACTACTACGGTTTCAGAAAGGGTTGAAATTTCCTTGTAGTTTGCAAGAATGTACGCTAGGGCAAAACAGTACCCAGAGAAGATTCTAGAATTCCAAACACAACCACGGTAAACTTCACATCAGAAGTTCTTATCGATGTAGTAACAACCAATCCCCAGAGGTCCCTATTGAGGTAGTAACAACCAATCTCCAGAGGTCCCTGTTGATGTAGTAACAACCAATCCCCAGAGGTGCCTACCGATGTAGAAACAACCAATCCTCAGAGGTCTTTATTGAGGTAGTAACAACCAATCCCCAGAGGTCTTTATTGAGGTAGTAACAACCAATCGTCAGAGGTCCCTATTGATGTAGTAATAACCAATCCCCAGAGGTCCCTATTGAGGTAGTAACAACCAATCCCCAGAGGCCCCTATCGATGTAGTAACAACCAATCCCCAGAGGTCCCTATTGAGGTAGTAACAACCAATCCTCAGAGGTCCCTATTGATGTAGTAACAACCAATCCCCAGACTAAACAAAAGATGGATCCCACGATCCACTACAATAAAAAATCAAACCATTTCTAAGATTTATTTCCCCAATAGTCGAGCTATGAACAAGAGGTCACTCATAATGTTTTATATTTCCGCTTGTATTCTGTTTTGTTTCGGAATATTTCTTTCATTTATAACAACAAAACTCAGTTATCTGGCAAAAAAAAAGGCTTAGTTTTTATCTGGTGCAATTCTGTTTTTAAACCTGGCTGAAAAAAGCGGTAAAAGTGTTATCATTAATTAGAATTAATATTCGTTATAGCCATACCACAATGCTTACGAACTCAAGACGCTACAACCCGGGGTTTGATTCCTTACGTAGAGAGTCCATTATGACTCTACTTCAAAACAAATTTCTATTTGAAAATATTGTTTTGTTATTATAAAGACAACGCTACACCACGGGTATCGAAACCCGTTTTCGAATGTCGCCAGTCTTTAAACGTGCCTCTGCGGGGTGAAGGCGTTTGATAGTAAGGTATTATACGTTCTATGAAACATTTTGAAAACCAGTAATACTTTTGAAATAAATGACGAAAGCTAGAATAATTTTAGAGAACATAGTTTAATGTTTTAAATTTTTGGATTGTGTGAAAATCATTTTGGCAAAATAATAAGTTTTACATCTTTATAAAGTGAGTAATTAATTGTAAAAGTTACCCTAACGGGGTTTCATTTTCACGTCTTTTGTTTTTTTGTTGTTGTTTTTAATTTCAACTGAAAAGGGAACTCCGAAAAACCTTTAACACGATTAGTTTGGGTGTCACGAGTCTCGCAAATCTTTCAAGTGGTTCTTAGTTTGGGTGTCACGAGTCTCACAAATCTTTCAAGTGGTTCTTACCATACACTTTAACTTTATTGTCTGGGAAATTATCTCCTTCTTTCATTTCTTCACCGCACGCTAAGTTAGCCATCCGTAATATAGAAGAAATAGACAAGAGGGATGGCAGCTAGCACCATTCACTACCAAGTCTTGGACGGAAGACAGCCTGCATTATCCACCATCAAGTCTTGGACGGAAGACAGCTAGCGCCATCTACCACCACGTATGGACGGAAGACATCTAGCGCCATCTACCACCAAGTGTTGAACGGAAGACAGCTAGCACCACCTACCACCAAGTATTGGGCAGAAGACAGCTAGCATTATCTACCACCAAGTCTTGGACGGAAGACAGCTAGCGCCATCTACCACCAAATCTTGAACGGAAGTCAGCTAGAACTATCTACCACCAAGTCTTGAACGAAGGGCGGCTAGTGTCATCTACCTCCAAGTCTTGGACGGAGGGCAGCTAGCGTCATCTTCCACCAAGTCTTGGACGGAAGGCACCTACTACCACTTCTGGGCCACTTTGTTATCAGCAAATAGCGAGATTGACTGTAAGTTTATAATGCTCCCGCGATTAAAAGGGCGAGCATGTTCGTTGATGGGGTTCCATCGAAGAATATATCTTTCAGTTAACTTACTGTGTTATTCACGGATCTATAACATTCATAGATCTCTGTTAAAGTCTCTCAGCGGTATGTCTGCGGACTTACAATGCTAAAATCCGTGTTTCGATACCCATGGTGGGCAGAGCACAGATAGCCCATTGCATAGCTTTGTGCTTAACGCAAAACAACAACATCATTACTATGGGCTAAGAAGAATACCGACAACAAGTTTTACATAAAGCTCAAATATAGTTCTCTGTATCGCTACTAGATGTCACTTAGGTTCTATAACGAATTTTATTTTTCTAAAAGAGGTGAAATCTATTAAACATTGAATCACTGTTTAAATCAAGCAAACAATTTTTTTTTAATAGAACCAAAATTTGTCAGATAAATTATACCAGACGATAAGTTATATTTCAAAAAAGGTAGAAAGTGTATATTAGCAGTCTAAATTACTAAATATAGAGGGGCCTGCCGTTCGCGAGGTATCAAACCCCAGACTTTAGTGTTGTAAGTATGTGAACTTACCGCTGACTCACTGAAATACATCTTTTAACCCTTAAACAGTGACAATGTCGTGGGTGCACCCCATCAAGGGTTAGAAAAAAGAAAAATATAAATATAATCCAATTCTCTTTCGAAAACGGTTGGCCCCCTAGTGGCTCAGCGGTATGTCTGCGGACTTACAACGCTAAAATCCGGGTTTCGATACCCGTGATGGGCAGAGAACAAATAGCCTATTGTGTAACTTTGTGCTTAATTCAAAACAATAACAACAAAAACGGTTATAGAAATTCCCCTGTTGGCCAGCGGGTAAGTTTATTGATTTATTATGCAAAACTTTGAAGTTCGATTTCTCGCACGGTCTGGTGCGAAAGGCGCTTGACTCGTAATCTGAAAATCGCCGGTTCGAATCCGTCATCGAATATGCTCGCTCTTTCAACCGTGGGGGCGTTATAATGTGACGGTCAATCGTATTATTTGTTGGTAAACGAGTAGCCCAAGAGTCGGCAGAGTTTGGTGATGACAAGCTTCCTTCTCTGTAGTCTTACACCACTAAATTAAGGACGGCTAACGCAGATAAGTGTGTCATCGCGCGAAATTCAAAACACATCAAATTCTCGTAGCAGAGTAATGCAACAAAAGATAATCCTGTAGTGTGATTTATGAGAACTGTATGTGTGTTTATGTAAAATAGCTAAAATGAGAATAGACTAAGATTTATATCAGTTATTTCTGATAATGAAAGCGTAGGATACCTATTTCAGTCTAAAACTAGTACCGGTTTTTAAAAGTTAAATCAATGTATCACACTCATCGCGATTCGACACTGAAAGCCAGTGTTTTTGTTGGTTTGTTTTCTTCCTATTTCGGATATCCGCCCTGAACGACACAAGGCTCTAGCTGTCAGTAGTTTTGAACTGATTGACTAATAGGAAGCTAGCTAGTCAACAGCACCCACCACCACCTGTTAGGCTACTGTAATCGCACAAATAATTTTCTTCGTCACTCTAAGAACCCAAAGGGCAGAGATGTGATTTTACGTTATTGGGACCCGAATCGTTGATTCTTAGATCCACTGTCTGGCACACGTACCAAGACACTACGCCTTATTCAAAAGCAAAAAGACGTAACTTATTTATATCAAGAGTTTGTTTGTTTGTTTTTTAATTTCGCGCAAAGCTACTCAAGGGCTATCTATCTGCGCTAGCCGTCCCTAATTTAGCAGTGTAAAACTAGAGGGAAAGCAGCTAGTCATCACCACCCACCGTCAACTCTTTTACCAACGAATAGTGGGATTCACTGTAACATTATAACGCCCCCACAGCTGAAAGGGCGAGCATGTTTGGTGCGACTGGGATTCGAACCCGCGTCCCTCGGATTCCGAATCGAACGCCTTAACCCACCTGGCCATGCCGGGCCCTATATATACCAAACAATTACTCTTAACCCGCTAACGTTCACGTTGAATATCTATCGTTATACGTTCACAGTTCTCTTTCTCTGTTCACATTCTAATTTAAAACGTGAAAATTTATTCGCTTCACATTAATGTTTAAGTGATTTAACAAACATCAGTACAGGTCATTAAATAAATGTGTTTTATCCATTTTTATAGTAATTTAGTCATTTACAATCATAGTTAAAAAGTAACAATAATTTGGTCGAATTGATAAAACAAAATTATGAACATTTTTAAGTGTTTTTTTTGTATTTCTAGAGGGCGCTCTTTTCACCAATAAATGTTTAGCCGGGGCCTACTAGTTATCGTGCGACGACTGTGAATTCAAGGGCTCACGGTTCATGACATGTTGCCGCCAAAACTGGGGCTTAGGATGCACAATGACAGTGACTGTCCAGTTCCTCTATTCGATCAAATAAAAGTGGACAATGAGTGCTGGTAACTAGCTGCCTTCCTTCTAGCCTTCGGTTTAAAATTAGAAACGTCTATACTCTCATAGTACTTTGAGCAGTTGGAGCGATTATTCCGAATTAAACGTATCGCTAATAAGAGGGTATTTTAGTCGCCAGCTCAACTCCAAATAATAATATTGAAAAATTATACTTAAACTGAATAATGAGGTCAGGGCCGTAGACAAAAGATCGTTGTATAGCCCCCTGAAACTTGTTCCCAACTGAAAAATATATATATATATATATCAACCAAACGGAGTGTTGGGATGGTAATTTTTGGGAGAGAGGAGGGATCTGGGCGTATCCTCCCTCCTGCACAGAAACTCTGACTACAGCCCTTTTTGATAACCATTCTCAAACTCTGAATTTTATACATTTTGCCCACACCACCACCAGTGGCACAGTGTGCGAACTCTTACAACGCTAGAAACCGAGTTTCGATTCAAGTAGTGGGCAGAGCACGTAGAGAGTTGCGTAGCTTTGTGTTTAATTAGAGATAAATAAATAAATGTGTTTTCTCAATGAGGTTATTTCTCCTTGTCACGTCACCAAATTACTAGAATTCAACTGAAAAGAAAATATCCAGTTCAACTGCATCATTACAGTCGTGTAGTTATTCAAATTTTAACACGTGAAAAGTAGCAGTGACGCAACTGGGTTAAAACAAAGTGTGTTTAACAAGCGATGGAAGGAAATTATATCTGTTAATCGTCGCGTCTTTTACCACAACAAACACAGCAACGTTCTTCATCACCAGTACAGCGAGATTCCACACGAGATAAAAAACAGAATTTTCTGGTAAACTTGCGCCATCTCACTAAGCATTGAAGGAGGTTAGAGTTCCTATTTCTTTGTCCTGTAGCTGGCGCACCTGTTTATGGAAATATGGCGGATTCCAAGAAGTCTCGTTACACTCGTACAGGTAGTGACTGTGACAGCGCTTCTATACAGAGCCTGAGACTTTTAACAGCCTAGCATATTAGCTTTTTAAAAATATATAAATAAAGTGTGGCACTAAAATATGAAACAGTCCAATTTGTTGAAGACACTCATCGAAGTATATCAGAATATTGGTCAGTCGTGTTTACAATGTTTGTACCGTTTCAAAAAACTAGAACACTGTGAAAAAAATATCGATTGTATTAAAGTTTCACTTGCATCATTTCGGATGTGGGTTTAGGCTTTTGACTCGTAAGCTGAGTTCAGTCGTGAGTTCGTTATAATGTGACGGCAAATCTCGCTATTCATTGGCAAAAGAGTAGCCCAAGACTTGGCGGTGGGTAGTGATGACTAGCTGCTTTCCCTCTAGTCTTACACTACTAAATTAGGGACGGCTAACGCAGATAGCCCTTGTGTAACTTTGTGCGGAATTCAAAAACACACACAATTAAAGGATCTGTGGAAGATATTTTTTATGTCTGTTATCATCTTGTTTTTGTCCATTTATTTTCTATGTTTGTTTTTTTAATTTCACGCAAAGCACCACACACCGCCAAGTCATGGGCTACTCTTTTACCAACGAATAGTGGAACTGATCATCACGTTATAACGCCCCCACGGTGGAAAAGGCGAGCATATTTGCGACGGGGATTCGAACTCGCGACCCTCAGATTACAAGTCGAACCCCTTACTCCACCTGGCCATGGCGGGCCGATGTCAGACATAGAGCATAGATTGGATCAACTTATCAATATTGGATCGTGGAGTGGGTCAATGAATGTTGCAACTGTTCGTTTAAGTTTTCATGATTTCAGTGTTAGAACCCAAACGTACTCACCTCCAGGTGCTAACCTGCGTGTGTGTTTAATGAAACAATATATAAACCAAGGAGAAGCCTTATTGACATGTCTCTTTTTGTATCATCTGAATTAACATAAACAGTTGTGTTTCAGAAACCAAACTGGTAACTAATATTACCAAGTACGGACCGGGTGTGGCCTACTCATTTACGTGTCTGAACTAGAAATTCCATGACTCGTGTCTTATGATCAGTTGTCACAAAATGTGTGTTTCGATATAGGAGTGATGGTAAAATGCCACTATTCGATTAGAGTAGCCTAAGAGTTGGCGGTGAGTACTATTAAGTAGCTAACCTCAGTTTAGTCTGTCAGTCCAAAATTAGAGATGGCCATGTTAGCCCTGGTGTTATTTTGCGCGAAATTCTGAAATAAAGAAATCAATTTGTAAACTTTTCACTTCACACGTAAGACAATAATGTTTATAGGTCGTGGGATATCATGG
Source organism: Tachypleus tridentatus (assembly GCF_004210375.1). NCBI lineage: Eukaryota > Metazoa > Arthropoda > Merostomata > Xiphosura > Limulidae > Tachypleus > Tachypleus tridentatus. The sequence goes on along the minus strand of NC_134827.1, from coordinate 64,359,644 downwards.
TACTTTGGACGCTTAACTGGCAATATGTGAGCCATGGGATCGAACCCCGTTGCCGAAGGATATTGATATTTCAGCCATAAGGGTGTTATAATATGGCTGTCGCTATTCGCTGTAAAACAAAAAAAGTAGCTTAAGATTGGCGGAGGGTAGTGTTGGCTAGCTGCCTTCCCATGAACCAACCGCTCTAAAATTAGAGACGGCCAAAACAGAGAGCACTCTGTTATCTTTGCGCGTAAATAGAACAATAATTTTGTTTTTTGCCAGTCCTATATTTAACCTCAAAACTGGTGTGGTACCACACGTCTTTGCCAACGGGATCTTTCCAACAATAAAAAGCTCATTAGGTTGATGGGTATACAAAAATATAAAGAAACAAGAAATCTCTAACTGCAACAACTTTTCATCGGTGGCTATCAGTATACATCACCTTAAACTGGCATGACCTATATTTTAGTAGAAGTTCGCGTGAAGTTGCATCACAGTAACAATGGTAATAACACAGGCCTGCGATGGTTTTGTTTTCTTAATTTTTTTCATGTTCTATGGTAATTCGTCTTCACTGAATTCGAAGATTATATCCATTTTTCGCCATCACGTACAGATTTTTCACAAAACGTCACATGTACTTTTCACGTAAGTTTGTTTGTTTTTGAATTTCGCACCAAGCTACTCGAGGGCTATCTAGGCTAGCCGTCCCTAATTTAGCAGTATAAGACTAGAGGGAAGGCAGCTAGTCATCACCACCCACCGCCAACTCTTGGGCTACTTTTTTACCAACGAATAGTGGGATTGACCGTCACATTATAACGCCCCCACGGCTGAAAGGGCGAGCATGTTTGGTGCAACGGGGATTCGAATCCGCGATCCTCAGATTACGAGTCGAACGCCTTAACACACTTGGCCATGCCGGGCCGTGGGGATTTCAAAGGTTTGTGTTTGTTATATTTCAAAGTGTTTGTTACTACATCGAATAAAATGAATGTAAAACATTCTGACCTGTTGTTGCTGTTTTGAATTAAGCACAAAGCTACACAATAGGCTATCTGTGCTCTTCCCATCACGGGTATCGAAACCCGGTTTTTAGCGTTGTAAGTCTGCAGACATACCGCTGAGCCACGGGGGGGGGGGCTGATTGCTTGGAATTAAGCACAAAGCTACACAATAGGCTATTTGTGATCTGCCCATCACGGGTATCGAAACCCGGTTTCTAACGTTTTAAGTCCGCAGACATACCGCTGAGTCACTGGGGCGGGGGGCATTCTGTCCTGCTATCCCAAATATACACACTGGTGAGCGAGAGTACAGCTCGTACAGTTGTGACAAAAGACAGTTTTGTTACTTGTACACGAAAGAGAAGCATTATCCCCGTTTCGTCAACGCACACAGGAGTAACTTGTACTTTCTAACAACGCCACATTTTGAAAGGAAACACTCGAAACCCTCTTGCATTAACAAAATAATTTTCCGCGAAGTATGACCACATGTTGACCGTGGAAGTTGTGATCCAAAACAGCAATAAACCATATTAATCCCATGATCAAATATCAGTAGGTAATATGAAGATGATGAGTTGTTATTATGGCCAGTTGTTGTCAATAATGCACCATTCACGAGCCTTTTGATATTAACTACAAAGAACTCGATTTAAGTTGATTGGTTTACTCTTAACCTTAGCTGTGATTGGAGTCTGCGCAAACATCAAACTTTTTTTCTCTTCTGTCTTTTATTCAGACTATGGACTGTTCACAATCAGAGTGGGGAACATTTCAGTCATATACAAATTAAGCCTAAAGACTGGTGACGAAATGTGATCTCGAGATGAGCAATTACATCACAACAATTATCAAGAAATATTTTGTTAAGAGTCAGTCCAATGCAGGTTCACAGTGAGAAGAGTAGAGTAGCGGATCGACTACATAGACATACGGTGTTGTGCTGAACGCCGGTTTCGACGAAGCCCTTCGCTTTATACCAGAATTAATCACGATGGCTGGAAACACTACTACGTTTTTCTTACTGGAAACGGCCAAGCATGGCCAAGTGGTGAAGACACTTGACTCGTAATTCGAGAGTCGCGAGTTCGATTCCCGGTCGCACCAAACATGCTCGCCCTTTCAGCCGTGGGGGCGTTATAATGTTATGGTCAATCCCACTATTCGTTGGTAAAAGAGTAGCCCAAGAGTTGGCGGTGGGAGGTGATGACTAGCTGCCTTCCCTCTAGTCTTACACTGCTAAATTCGGGACGGCTAGCACAGATAGCCCTCGTGTAGCTTTGCGCGAAATTCAAAAATAATCATTCACGGTACCAAGATTCTTGAGTAAACAGTCAGTATCTGAGTGTGAGAAATGAACTTTCAAGCTCATATTACAATCAAACTCTTGAATTTATGGTAACTTGAACCCTTGTTGTTTTCTAAACATTTCACTCGTCGCTTCTTTTCTCAGCTTTTCAAACTGTTCAATTTCCTAAGACCTAACAGAAATTCCTCCTTTAAGATTCGTTTTTGTAAGAGCTGGTAATTCCCCATGTTGATACCTGAAACAGTCGCCATCTTTGTCTAAGGCCATCACAAATTACTTTCTCAAGCTCAGTTTTACGTGAAGATAATAGGACTTTCTTTCTATTAACCAAACTTTCATTCAATGTTTTTATTTTGGTTCTGGTATCAGGCTGGTTCTGCAAGACCCTTGTTTCTTCATCTGGTGAAGGTTTCAAATTCTGCTGTACCATTCACATAGAAAAACATCAAAACTTTGCATAGCAGGATTGGTGACACGTCATGCGGTCTTTTAACCATTTATATACTAAAGGTGTATTTCTCGTGGGTTATAGAACGACCGATAAAACTCTCACGTCGCGATTGGCCTTGAGAAAGCTTTTGCGAGTGGTTGTCAACATTTGAAGTATAACAAAATGTGGCCCGTTTTCAATGAAAATGATTCACTTACGTAAAAGGCCCGGCATGGCCAAGAGTGTTAAGGCGTGCGACTCGTAATCTGAGGGTCACGGGTTCGAATCCCCGTCGCGCCAAACATGCTCGCCCTTTCAGCCGTGGGGGCGTTATAATGTGACGATCAATCTCACTATTCGTTGGTAAAAAAGTAGCTCAAGAGTTGGGGGTGGGTAGTGATGACTAGCTGCCATCCCTCTAGTCTTATACTGCTAAATTAGGGACGGCTAGCACAGATAGACCTCGTATAGCTTTGTGCGAAATTCAAAAACAAACAAACTTACGTGAAAAGTACATGTGACGTTTTCTGAAAAATCTGTACGTGATGGCGAAAAATGGATATAATCTTCGAATTCAGTGAAGACGAATTACCATAGAACATGAAAAAAATTTAAGAAAACAAAACCATCGCAGGCCTGTGTTATTACCATTGTTACTGTGATGTAACATCACGCGAACTACTACTAAAATATAGGTCATGCCAGTTTAAGGTGATGTATACTGATAGCCACCTATGAAAAGTTGTTACAGTCAGAGATTTCTTGTTTCTTTATATTTTTGTATGCCCATCAACCCAATGAGCTTTTTATTGTTGGAAAGATTCCATTGGCAAAGACGTGTGGTACCACACCAGTTTTGAGGTTAAGTATAGGACTGGCAAAAAACAAAATTATTGTTCTATTTAAGCGCAAAGATAACAGAGTGCTCTCTGTTTTGGCCGTCTCTAATTTTAGAGCGGTTGGTTCATGGGAAGGCAGCTAGCCAACACTACCCTCCGCCAATCTTAAGCTACTTTTTTGTTTTACAGCGAATAGCGACAGCCATATTATAACACCCTTATGGCTGAAATATCAATATCCTTCGGCAACGGGGTTCGATCCCATGGCTCACATATTGCCAGTTAAGCGTCCAAAGTACCATGATATCCCACGACCTATAAACATTATTGTCTTACGTGTGAAGTGAAAAGTTTACAAATTGATTTCTTTATTTCAGAATTTCGCGCAAAATAACACCAGGGCTAACATGGCCATCTCTAATTTTGGACTGACAGACTAAACTGAGGTTAGCTACTTAATAGTACTCACCGCCAACTCTTAGGCTACTCTAATCGAATAGTGGCATTTTACCATCACTCCTATATCGAAACACACATTTTGTGACAACTGATCATAAGACACGAGTCATGGAATTTCTAGTTCAGACACGTAAATGAGTAGGCCACACCCGGTCCGTACTTGGTAATATTAGTTACCAGTTTGGTTTCTGAAACACAACTGTTTATGTTAATTCAGATGATACAAAAAGAGACATGTCAATAAGGCTTCTCCTTGGTTTATATATTGTTTCATTAAACACACACGCAGGTTAGCACCTGGAGGTGAGTACGTTTGGGTTCTAACACTGAAATCATGAAAACTTAAACGAACAGTTGCAACATTCATTGACCCACTCCACGATCCAATATTGATAAGTTGATCCAATCTATGCTCTATGTCTGACATCGGCCCGCCATGGCCACGTGGATTAAGGGGTTCGACTTGTAATCTGAGGGTCGCGAGTTCGAATCCCGGTTGCACCAAACATGCTCGCCCTTTCAGCCGTGGAGGCATTATAATGTGACGGTCAAGCCCACTATTCGTTGGTAAAAGAGTAGTCCAAGAGTTGGCGGTGGGTGGTGATGACTAGCTGCCTTCCCTCTAGTCTTACACTGCTAAATTAGGGGCGGCTAGCGCAGATAGCCCTCGAGTAGCTTTGCGCAAAATTCAAAAACAAATCCCCACAACGACGACAGTTTTCACTCCAGAAAATATTGAAAGTTTTTTGACATCTCAACAACGACTAAAGTGTTGAATGCAAAAAGCATTAGTTATTTAACACTGTGCTTTTTAACTTGTGATGTTGGTTATAAATCCAGTCTTACCAAAAAAAAAATCACATTGCATATGTGTATGTATGAGGGAATCGTGAATACATGGGGCGTCATTATATTGTGTTATAATCCATTGTTTACAGAAAGTAAAGGAAAATAGAAGGATACAGAAAACCACCGAAGATTCATTTTACACTCACACTGATCAAGTCCATATATGTATTGTAAATATATGAATTCGTTAATAAACTCTGAAACTATATGTGTGTTCTTATAGAAATGTGCCCCCCGCTAGTGCAGCGGTATGTCTTCGGATTTACAACGCTAAAATCAGGGGTTCGATTCCCCTCGGTAGGCTCAGCAGATAGCCCAATGTGGCTTTGCTGTAAGAAAACACAACATTTATAGAAATGCCACATCAGACTATCTGCTGTGTCCACCGAGTGGAATCAAGTCCCTGATTTTAGCGTTGTAAATCCGAAGATTTAGTGCTGTCCCAGGGAGGGGCACTGCGTTGTGTACATCAGAGTCTTATGTTGATCGGTTTCTGTAACACCAAACTTGCAGTGAAATCCATACTGGCTAGTGTATACAACATGTTTAATAATAAACTAAGTAACAATTACACCGTTCCTTCCTGCATGAAGTTAACGTATTTGAACGATTGCGAGAGTCGAATTCTAATCACAGAAAAATAAAGTTTTGTTTTTATTTATTGACGGTATTCACAACATACAAATGTATCGGTTAAGGTACGTAAGTACATAGGAAATAATTGTACATATGTATGGCGCTACATTGCGAACACTCAAGTGTTTCGATTAGGCACGTTTAAAATCAAAGCATGGTATATACAAGTATGGTGAACAATATCACGTGTGGTAGTACATCAGCAGTCAATATTATAATAAACACTGTATTCTATGACGTAATATCACCGGCAACAAGTTAGCATGGTATGTACAGGTCAGATTAAAACATGGTATGTTCAGAACTGACAAAAATACGTAAATAAATACACATAATCGAAATATGCATTTCCCAGGTCACTTACAACTTTAGTTATTCAGAGAAGAAAGAATTTTTTTTTTATTTCTAGACTGTTCTCTTGATGTACGAGAAAGTGTGCGAACTCCTGGATTTAAGGTAAGTTTGTGTTTAATACAAAGTATGGTTATATGAATCAGCCTTTCGACGTGACAGGTATTTGAGTGAAATATTTCTTGAGGTAAAATGAATGGAAAAGACAAGGGAAAACCTCTCACCCCTCCGGAGGGTTGTCCAATACAGTTTTCCAATATAAACAAAAATGTATACTTATTTCTTTCAGTGTCTGATATTAGATTTTTTGCACATCTTTTTACAAATAATTTTCAGCAGTGATTAATATTTGATGTAAATCACATATTAGTTTTAAAAACAAAGAAATGTACAATACTAAATGTTATGAAATGTAATTTCCATTGAACTGATCAAAAAGAACTGTTTGTAATTTGGCAGTGCACAACATTTATTGTTTTACAAGAAAATAAGGCCCCGGCATGGCCAGGTGGGTTAAGGTGTTCAACTCGTAATCCGAGGGTAACTGGTTCGAATCCCCATCGCACCAAACAGGCTCGCCCTTTCAGCCGTGGGGGCGTTATAATGTGACGGTCAATCCCACTATTCGTTGGTAAAAGAGTAGCCCAAGAGTTGGCGGTGGGTGGTGATGACTGGCTGCCTTCCCTCTAGTCTTACACTGCTAAATTAGGGACGGCTAACCCTCGAGTAGCTTTGTGCAAAATTCAAAAACAAACAAACAAACAATCGTACTGCAAATTTGGGTTTGTGTTATAGTGAACCTTGCGAAGAAGCTATTGTGTAGTTAAATAATAACATTTTGGTGCTGTAAAGTCTCGCAGAAATGTGTCTTGTATGCACCAATGTGCACGACAGAAATTAATTATCGAGCCCAGTTGTAAAATAATTCTAAAATACAAAAGCGTATTTGTTATAAATAAAGAAAATAAATGGACAAAAACAAGATGATAATAGACATTAGGAGATGATATCTTCCACATATCGTTTTATTTTGTTTTTTTGTTTTTTTTTTAATTTCACACAAAGCGACACGAGGGCTAGCTGCACTAGCTGTCCCTAATTTAGCAGTGTAAGACTAGAGGGAAGGCAGCTAACTAGTCATCACCACCCACCGCCAACTCTTGGGCTACTCTTTTACCGACGAATAGCGGGATTGACCGTAACATTATAACACCCCCACGGCTGAAAGGGCGAGCATGTTTGGTGCGACTGGGATTCGAACCCGCGACCCTCAGATGACGAGTCGAACGCCTTAACCCACCTGGTCATGCCGGACACCCTAGAGCTTTTATCAATGAAAGAAGAGATTTGCTGGACTTTAATACAATTGTGAATGTGAACCATTTCGTGAACAAGAAGTTAATACTTTGTCATAGTGTGAATGCTCCGAGGTAGTGAGTTAGTTTCCAAGTTACACGCTGGAACTCCATAACCAGTCAGTCAGTAAATCGGCTCGTGTGTTATGGTTTTTCAATAATATACTAAAACATACGAATAACCTCAAAGACATTACACTGACGAATGAAAATCACAGAATTCGAAGTCCACTATAAACACGATTATAATAAATGTCTGCATCCGTTAACAAATACAAATTTTAAAGTACACGCCACCGGTACGGTCACCATTCTGTACTTGTGATAGTTTATTGTCATATTGGGATTTAATGTTGGTCCTCGACTAACAGAATAAAGGTTTAGTGATAACTTACTTGATGCGCACCAATATTCGATGGAAAGTTTAGCAAGTTTTTATAATCTGACATTTTATTTTCAGCAACACAGCAAATCGAAGATTTATCTAACGTTGTATAGTCTGCGTTGAACGTGGGTGGAGGTGTGGTTTGGGTGGGAGGGAAGAGAATATCCAATGAAATTTTCAGAGCGTCTGGATCCATTGGTGGAGGTTGGCAGGCCTGAGCCAGGCCATGGAAATCGAACTTGTACGTGTATCGCTTTCCATGTACTTTAGTCATGATATTTTTGTCGTAATAATATCGCAGGGCTCGGCTCAGCTTGTCGTAATTCATGTTAGGCTTCGACTTGCGCTCCCCCCAGCGGCGAGCAACTTCATCAGGATCTGTCAGTTTGAACTCTCCATTCGTTCCTTCCCACGAGATACAGTAATCATTCTTGTTACTGGACAAAAGTTCAAGGAGAAACTGCCACAGTTGAACCTGTCCATTTCCTAAAGAAAAACAAAATGTTTAAGAACTGAAACTTTACCTAAGTAACATTCACCTGGTATGAAGAACTGGAACTTTACCTAAGTAACATTCACCTGGTATGAAGAACTGAAACTTTACCTAAGTAACATTCACCTGGTATAAAGAACTGGAACTTTACCTAAGTAACATTCACCTGGTATAAAGAACTGAAACTCTACCTAAGCAACATTTCCCTGGTATAAAGTTAACAAACTAAAGAATTGTCAAAGGGGTCAACAGTCGATGTCGCCAAAACTTGATTCTAACTAGCTCAATGGAATGATTTTTATCGTGTTTCTTAAACTCAAGTGTTATGAAGTCCACCTCTGTGAAACAATATTAATCCAAGGAAAATAAAGATAAAAAACAAAGATTTTTAATTTTTACCTTTCTGTACCTAAAAATAACTGTTACACCTCAGCATAAGACTAATCATAGGAGTTCTTTACATATCTCACCATAAGACAGTCAGAAAAGTTTATTTACATATCTCACCATAAGACAATCAGAACAGTTTTTACATATCTCACCATAAGACAATCAGAACAGTTTTTACATATCTCACAATAAGACAATCAGAACAGTTTTTACATATCTCACCATAAGACAATCAGAACAGTTTATTTACACATCTCACCATAAGACAATCAGAACAGTTTTTACATGTCATACCATAAGACATCAGAACAGTTTTTACATATCTCACCATAAGACAATCAGAACAGTTTTTACATATCTCACCATAAGACATCAGAACAGTTTTTACATATCTCACCATAAGACAATCAGAACAGTTTTTACATATCTCACCATAAGACAATCAGAACAGTTTTTTACATATCTCACCATAAGACAATCAGAACAGTTTTTACATATCTCACCATAAGACAATCAGAACAGTTTTTACATGTCATACCATAAGACAATCAGAACAGTTTTTTACATATCTCACCATAAGACAATCAGAACAGTTTTTACATATCTCACCATAAGACAATAAGAACAGTTTATTTACATATCTCACCATAAGACAATCAGAACAGTTTTTTACATATCTCACCATGAGACAATCAGAACAGTTTTTACATATCTCAACATAAGACAATCAGAACAGTTTATTTACATATCTCACCATAAGACAATCAGAACAGTTTTTACATGTCATACCATAAGACTATCAGAACAGTTTTTACATATCTCACCATAAGACAATCAGAACAGTTTTTACATATCTCACCATAAGACAATCAGAACAGTTTTTACATATCTCACCATAAGACAATCAGAACAGTTTTTTACATGTCATACCATAAGACAATCAAAACAGTTTTTTACATATCTCACCATAAGACAATCAGAACAGCTTTTACATATCTCACCATAAGACAATCAGAACAGTTTTTTACATATCTCATCATAAGACAATCAGAACAGTTTTTACATATCTCACCATAAGACAATCAGAACAGTTTTTACATATCTCACCATAAGACAATCAGAACAGTTTTTACATGTCATACCATAAGACAATCAGAACAGTTGTTTACATATCTCACCATAAGACAATCAGAACAGTTTTTACATATCTCAACATAAGACAATCAGAACAGTTTATTTACATATCTCACCATAAGACAATCAGAACAGTTTTTACATGTCATACCATAAGACTATCAGAACAGTTTTTTACATATCTCACCATAAGACAATCAGAACAGTTTTTACATATCTCACCATAAGACAATCAGAACAGTTTTTACATATCTCACCATAAGACAATCAGAACAGTTTTTACATGTCATACCATAAGACAATCAGAACAGTTTTTACATATCTCACCATAAGACAATCAGAACAGCTTTTACATATCTCACCATAAGACAATCAGAACAGTTTTTTACATATCTCATCATAAGACAATCAGAACAGTTTTTACATATCTCACCATAAGACAATCAGAACAGTTTTTTACATATCTCACCATAAGACAATCAGAACAGTTTTTACATATCTCACCATAACACAATCAGAACAGTTTTTACATATCTCACCATAAGACAATCAGAACAGTTTTTACATGTCATACCATAAGACAATCAGAACAGTTGTTTACATATCTCACCATAAGACAATCAGAACAGTTTTTACATATCTCAACATAAGACAATCAGAACAGTTTATTTACATATCTCACCATAAGACAATCAGAACAGTTTTTACATGTCATACCATAAGACTATCAGAACAGTTTTTTACATATCTCACCATAAAACAATCAGAACAGTTTTTACATATCTCACCATAAGACAATCAGAACAGTTTTTACATATCTCACCATAAGACAATCAAAACAGTTTTTTACATATCTCACCATAAGACAATCAGAACAGCTTTTACATATCTCACCATAAGACAATCAGAACAGTTTTTTACATATCTCATCATAAGACAATCAGAACAGTTTATTTACACATCTCACCATAAGACAATCAGAACAGTTTTTACATGTCATACCATAAGACATCAGAACAGTTTTTACATATCTCACCATAAGACAATCAGAACAGTTTTTACATATCTCACCATAAGACATCAGAACAGTTTTTACATATCTCACCATAAGACAATCAGAACAGTTTTTACATATCTCACCATAAGACAATCAGAACAGTTTTTTACATATCTCACCATAAGACAATCAGAACAGTTTTTACATATCTCACCATAAGACAATCAGAACAGTTTTTACATGTCATACCATAAGACAATCAGAACAGTTTTTACATATCTCACCATAAGACAATCAGAACAGTTTTTACATATCTCACCATAAGACAATAAGAACAGTTTATTTACATATCTCACCATAAGACAATCAGAACAGTTTTTTACATATCTCACCATGAGACAATCAGAACAGTTTTTTACATATCTCACCACAAGACAATCAGAACAATTTTTACATGTCATACCATAAGACATCAGAACAGTTTTTACATATCTCACCATAAGACAATCAGAACAGTTTTTACATATCTCACCATAAGACATCAGAACAGTTTATACATATCTCACCATAAGACAATCAGAACAGTTTTTACATATCTCACCATAAGACAATCAGAACAGTTTTTACATATCTCACCATAAGACAATCAGAACAGTTTTTTACATATCTCACCATAAGACAATCAGAACAGTTTTTACATATCTCACCATAAGACAATCAGAACAGTTTTTACATATCTCACCATAAGACAATCAGAACAGTTTTTACATATCTCACCATAACACAATCAGAACAGTTTTTACATATCTCACCATAAGACAATCAGAACAGTTTTTACATGTCATACCATAAGACAATCAGAACAGTTGTTTACATATCTCACCATAAGACAATCAGAACAGTTTTTACATATCTCAACATAAGACAATCAGAACAGTTTATTTACATATCTCACCATAAGACAATCAGAACAGTTTTTACATGTCATACCATAAGACTATCAGAACAGTTTTTTACATATCTCACCATAAGACAATCAGAACAGTTTTTACATATCTCACCATAAGACAATCAGAACAGTTTTTACATATCTCACCATAAGACAATCAGAACAGTTTTTTACATGTCATACCATAAGACAATCAAAACAGTTTTTTACATATCTCACCATAAGACAATCAGAACAGCTTTTACATATCTCACCATAAGACAATCAGAACAGTTTTTTACATATCTCATCATAAGACAATCAGAACAGTTTTTACATATCTCACCATAAGACAATCAGAACAGTTTTTACATATCTCACCATAAGACAATCAGAACAGTTTTTACATATCTCACCATAACACAATCAGAACAGTTTTTACATATCTCACCATAAGACAATCAGAACAGTTTTTACATGTCATACCATAAGACAATCAGAACAGTTGTTTACATATCTCACCATAAGACAATCAGAACAGTTTTTACATATCTCAACATAAGACAATCAGAACAGTTTATTTACATATCTCACCATAAGACAATCAGAACAGTTTTTACATGTCATACCATAAGACTATCAGAACAGTTTTTTACATATCTCACCATAAGACAATCAGAACAGTTTTTACATATCTCACCATAAGACAATCAGAACAGTTTTTACATATCTCACCATAAGACAATCAGAACAGTTTTTTACATGTCATACCATAAGACAATCAAAACAGTTTTTTACATATCTCACCATAAGACAATCAGAACAGTTTTTACATATCTCACCATAAGACAATCAGAACAGTTTTTACATATCTCACCATAAGACAATCAGAACAGTTTTTACATGTCATACCATAAGACAATCAGAACAGTTTTTACATGTCATACTATAATACAATCAGAACAGTTTTTTACATATCTCACCATAAGACAATCAGAACAGTTTTTACATATCTCACCATAACACAATCAGAACAGTTTTTACATATCTCACCATAAGACAATCAGAACAGTTTTTACATGTCATACCATAAGACAATCAGAACAGTTGTTTACATATCTCACCATAAGACAATCAGAACAGTTTTTACATATCTCAACATAAGACAATCAGAACAGTTTATTTACATATCTCACCATAAGACAATCAGAACAGTTTTTACATGTCATACCATAAGACAATCAGAACAGTTTTTACATGTCATACTATAATACAATCAGAACAGTTTTTTACATATCTCACCATAAGACAGTCAGAGCAGTTTTTACGTGTCTCATCATAAGACAATCAGAACAGTTTTTACATATCTCACCATAAGACAATCAGAACAGTTTTTTACATATCTCACCATAAGACAATCAGAACAGTTTTTACATGTCATACCATAAGACATCAGAACAGTTTTTACATATTTCACCATAAGACAATCAGAACAGTTTTTACATATCTCACCATAAGACAATCAGAACAGTTTTTTACATATCTCACCATAAGACAATCAGAACAGTTTTTACATATCTCACCATAAGACAATCAGAACAGTTTTTACATATCATATCATAAGACAATCAGAACAGTTTATTTACATATCTCACCATAAGACAGTCAGAGCAGTTTTTACGGGTCTCATCATAAGACAATCAGAACAGTTTATTTACATATCTCACCATAAGACAATCAGAACAGTTTTTACATATCTCACCATAAGACAATCAGAACAGTTTATTTACATATCTCACCATAAGACAATCAGAACAGTTTTTACATATCTCACCATAAGACAATCAGAACAGTTTATTTACATATCTCACCATAAGACAATCAGAACAGTTTTTACATGTCATACCATAAGACAGTCAGAGCAGTTTTTTACATGTCATACCATAAGACAGTCAGAACAGTTTTTACATGTCATACCATAAGACAATCAGAACAGTTTATTTACATATCTCACCATAAGACAATCAGAACAGTTTTTACATGTCATACCATAAGACAATCAGAACAGTTTTTACATATCTCACCATAAGACAATCAGAACAGTTTTTACATATCTCACCATAAGACAATCAGAACAGTTTTTTACATATCTCACCATAAGACAATCAGAACAGTTTTTACATATCTCACCATAAGACAATCAGAACAGTTTTTACATGTCATACCATAAGACAATCAGAACAGTTTTTTACATATCTCACCATAAGACAATCAGAACAGTTTTTACATATCTCACCATAAGACAATCAGAACAGTTTTTACATATCTCACCATAAGACAATCAGAACAGTTTTTACATGTCATACCATAAGACAATCAGAACAGTTTATTTACATATCTCACCATAAGACAATCAGAACAGTTTTTACTTATCTCACCATAAGACAATCAGAACAGTTTTTACATATCTCACCATAAGACAATCAGAACAGGTTTTACATGTCATACCATAAGACAAACAGAACAGTTTTTACATGTCATACCATAAGACATCAGAGCAGTTTTTACGTGTCTCATCATAAGACAATCAGAACAGTTTTTTACATATCTCACCATAAGACAATCAGAACAGTTTTTACATGTCATACCATAAGACATCAGAACAGTTTTTACATATTTCACCATAAGACAATCAGAACAGTTTTTACATATCTCACCATAAGACAATCAGAACAGTTTTTTACATATCTCACCATAAGACAATCAGAACAGTATTTACATATCTCACCATAAGACAATCAGAACAGTTTTTTACATATCTCACCATAAGACAATCAGAACAGTTTTTACATATCATATCATAAGACAATCAGAACAGTTTATTTACATATCTCACCATAAGACAGTCAGAGCAGTTTTTACGTGTCTCATCATAAGATAATCAGAACAGTTTTTACATATCTCACCATAAGACAATCAGAACAGTTTATTTACATATCTCATCATAAGACAATCAGAACAGTTTTTACATGTCATACCATAAGACAGTCAGAGCAGTTTTTTACATGTCATACCATAAGACAGTTAGAACAGTTTTTACATGTCATACCATAAGACAATCAGAACAGTTTATTTACATATCTCACCATAAGACAATCAGAACAGTTTTTACATGTCATACCATAAGACAATCAGAACAGTTTTTTACATATCTCACCATAAGACAATCAGAACAGTTTTTACATATCTCACCATAAGACAATCAGAACAGTTTTTTACATATCTCACCATAAGACAATCAGAACAGTTTTTTACATATCATACCATAAGACAATCAGAACAGTTTTTACATATCTCACCATAAGACAATCAGAACAGTTTTTACATGTCATACCATAAGACAATCAGAACAGTTTATTTACATATCTCACCATAAGACAATCAGAACAGTTTTTACATATCTCACCATAAGACAATCAGAACAGTTTTTACATGTCATACCATAAGATAATCAGAACAGTTTATTTACATATCTCACCATAAGACAATCAGAACAGTTTTTACATATCTCACCATAAGACAATCAGAACAGTTTTTTACATGTCATACCATAAGACAATCAGAACAGTTTTTACATATCTCACCATAAGACAATCAGAACAGTTTTTACATATCTCACCATAAGACAATCAGAACAGTTTTTACATGTCATACCATAAGAAAATCAGAACAGTTTTTTACATATCTCACCATAAGACAATCAGAACAGTTTTTACATATCTCACCATAAGACAATCAGAACAGTTTATTTACATACCTCACCATAAGACAATCAGAACAGTTTTTTACATGTCACACCATAAGACAATCAGAGCAGTTTTTTACATATTCTACCATAAGACAATCAGAGTAGTTTTGCTTAAGTAAAAATAAAAATAAACGTTTGGATTAAAACATCAGTAAAAACAGTGGTTAGTTATTAACAATGTGAAGTATATTAGTAAACATTCTTTTCACTTATGCTCTAAAGTTCTTAGAAGAGACTGTCGTACATTCCAGCTTACAGAGAACGAGTGACTTAGTTACATTATTATTGACTTTTGGTTTCTGTAAGATTTTTAGGTTAAATAAGCCTTCCATCCAGTGGCCTCGCGGTAAACGTAAGGGCTTATGAAGCTAGAACTTAAGGCTTACTTTCTGCGATGCGTATAGTGAATAAAGTGGCTTTACGTCTGAGAAACCTATCGAGGAATAAAAATATATTTTACTCACCTTGAGATGCTAATTGGCTTCCAGCTGTGTTTAGGGCTTTAAAAGGGTCTGAAAAAGGACAAAAAGCCGTAAAAATAAATGTTTTATTTCGAATTTTAAAAAAAATATATTTTAATAAACATTTTATTTTTAAGAATAAAAATGTTTGTTTTGTTTTTGAAATTCGCACAAAGCTACTCGAGGGTTATCTGCGCTAGCCGTCTCTAATTTAGCAGTGTAAGACTAGAGGGAAGGCAGCTAGTCATCACCACCCACCGCCAACTCTTGAGCTACTCTTTTACCAACGAATAGTGGGATTGACCGTCACATTATAACGTCCCAACCGCTGGAAGGGCGAGCGTGGTCGGTGTGACGGGGATTCGAACCCGCGACAGTTCGAGTCGAGTTCCTTAACCACCTGGCCATACCACTTTTATTGGCCTAATAATTACATAAAAATGTGATTGTTAAATACGTCAACAATGAGTTATTTTAAAATATTGTTTTACATGCTACAGAATATTGTTGCTAGATATGTCAAAATATTGTTTTCAGATATACAAGAGCATGACTTCAGTTATAGTGTTATAAGTTGGTAAACTACTTTTATTCTTAACTATACTTCTCAATAAGACAATACTGTTAGGCCTATTTTATTTTCTAACTCCATTCATTATATTAGCCCTATTGAGGCCTAACACTAATAACATTAGTAATAGGCCTATTTTAGTTTCTAACTCCATTTTTTTTATCAGGCCTGTTGAGACCTAACACTTATAACATTGGTATTAGGCCTATTTTGTGTTCTAACTCCAATTCTTTACATTAGGCCTATTGAGGCCTAACACTAATAACATTAGTAATAGGCATATTTTATTTTCTAACTGCATTCTTTGTATTAGGCCTATTAAGGCCTAACACTAATAACATTAGTAATAGGCCTATTTTATTTTCTAACTCCATTCTATATATTAGGCCTATTGAGGCCTAATACCCTTGTCGCTAGTATGTCAGCATTGTTTATATAGTTGCTGAATAAGCCTAACACTAATATCTTATGTAAAGTATAATTCAAATATTTGTGTTTCGCGTGATAAAATATTTCTTTAATATGAATTTAGTTATCGAACGTAACAAAAGCGAACCACCTGCTACAATGTTTCCACAGTGTATTGAACATTATATAGATTGTTATCATATAAATAAGAGAGTTTATACCATTCTGTCATTCAAAAGCACAATGTCATTTATTCGAAATCTTTAAACCGTTACTTGTTAAGCGCGTGTGGTGTTTGAATCCACTTATGACTGGCGAGCAACTGGACCGACCAGCTGTCCATGTTAGGTCTGCTAGGGAGTGGCACAGTGAGTTCTCTGATCGTACATGGTTCCCTTATGACATCTCTGATGTATCATATGTGCTTCTCAAAATTTGTTCTTCACCACCATTACGGCCACCATTACGTGTGACGCATAGTGACATACGCTCACACATAACAAGTGAACGTGAGTTTAGGATTCACGAGGTTTGTTTGTAAATAACATTTTAAAAGAGGCAAAAACTTTGGAAAGATGGCAGCATGTTTTTCAAGAAAGAAGGCTTCTTTTTAGAAGGGAAAGGCCCCAAAAGAAGATACGCCAAGTCAAAAGTTAAATTAATGGAATTACTAACTTTGGAGGAGGAAATGACATCCGGGGGGGGAGGTATCATCCTCTACATTACCTCTCCTCCCATTAGCAGTGGCCCAGGTTTTATCTTTTCCAAGTATGATGACTAGAATAGCTTAAGCGTAGCACATTAAGTTCTACGATGAAAGATGTTTTTGATACAATTTTTCTTGTGTGCACAAATGACACATGATAACATATTAACCTAAATATCGTATTCTGATAACAAAATACCTGCTTTCTTTAGTCCGTCCACCATGGCTAACGACCATTCCACTGGTGAAGATTTTTTATAAGAGTCGATGTAACGTTTTTTGTCTGTGAAAATTAAAAACAGTACGTTGTTCAGAACGAAATTAGACTGTTAAACCACAAGAGTAATGTGATATGCCAACAGTGGACAGTATCCACGAATAAAGTTTTATCAGTTTATGTTATTCCAGCAGATAAAACCGAAACCGTCGAAATGTATCATCTGGTTTCTTTTATTTCTTCTCCGTAAATATTAATGTTAGCTGTCTTGAAATTACCTTCATTCAATTTGTGATGTTATGTTTATTGACTTTCAACGGAGTTATTTGGAAATTGTTTACTTCCGCCACTAGACGGAGTGACGAACAAGTATTTAATGCATAGTGATATCTTACCATAAATGTCATCGCATGCTGGACTGCTCTCTTCAGGGGTTGGAGGGAAGTCTAAGGCTGGAGGTGGTGTATGTCCGCTTGCTGCCATAAACAACAATCACTAAAACAGGCTATTACAACAAAACTGTTTCATCTAACAACCAGAGTAACAACTGTTAATCTAAAGAACACGGCTCCCCCTGTTGGCTAACGTCTCAAATTACAACTTGATTCTGTTTCATTGTTTCAACAACATGTTTAAACGGAGCGAACATGGTTGTTTTATGTGGTTGAAGCCCAGAAAGTTAAGAAATCCAAATTTACTAACAAGGCTTACAAAATAAATATGGTTCCTTTTCCTTGGGTTACGAGTTTAACTATTCTAAGAAATCCTGTATTGTAAAACATATTATTATGACATCATTGCATTTAAAATGTTCTAGCCAAAAGATAAAACAGTTTAATTTAAGATGACACCGAAATTGCTTCCAACGAATTTCACTTAAAAACTCAGGTAAACACGTGAATCAAAACAATCCGAATTCAAATTTATTTTGTTTGTCTGTTTGTTTTTGAATTTCGCACAAAGCTACTCGAGGGTTATCTGTGCTAGCTGTCCCTAATTTAGTAGTGTAAGACTAGAGGGAAGGCAGCTAGTCATCACCACCCATCGCCAACTCGTGGGCTACTCGTTTACCAACGAATAGTGGGATTGACCGTCACATTATAACGCCTCCGCAGCTGAAAGGGCGAGCATGTTTGGTGCGACCCTTGGATTACGGGTCGAACGCCTTAACACACTTGGCCATGTCGGGCCTAATCCAAATTTAAGTGGTATTGTAGTTGTGCATTTGAGAAAAGATATCTCGACGTTCTAAAAGATACGTTATGGTAAGTGTTCCAATAGAAAATTATTACAATGTAAGAGAGTTAATATATTTTATTAATTATCAAAGCATATTCCAACACGCCAGAACTAAAAAATTAGACACCATTATATCTCCGTGCTTTTTCATAACAAAGCATTAACTTATACACCGAGTTATTTGTTTTATGCCCAAAGCAGGTATCGAAACCCAAATTTTGGCTTTGTAAGCTAAGACTTACTTCTGAGTCACCGGGGGATAATGGACTCACCGTGATACTGCCAGTGAGAACTATAATGAATGCCTTTGGTAACACAGCAACGAGTTTGAAGACCTATATCGTTCAAAACCGGGTTTCGATACCAGTCATGGGCACAGTACAGGTAGCCTCATGAATAGCTTTACATTTCACGACAATGTCTAGTCCATTAAATAAATTAATAAACAGCAAAGTTATGTTCGATTAATTGAATAAATAGTTAATTAACTATTAAATATCTTTGATAATTTTTTAATACTTTATTAACCAAACCTTACATTGCTTCAAATGAGCAAGATACGTGAACAGTATCTCAGCTGTTTTGGACCCTGTTAGACGACGGAAGTCATTCTTTGTGAAGCGGCAAAGGACCTGTCCTGACGTTGGAAACTGAGTTGGGTTGATGTTATCAAGGTGAAACTGTTTTTGTATCCATCCTAGCCACTGGTATATGTGGTCAGCATCCCATTCTGTCGGGTCTGAAGAACCAGAAAAATATATGAAATAATGTCCAGTTTAATGGTTGCCGTGATTTGACCCCTGAATAACCACAGATATAACGGTATTAATAGAGGTAAAGTAATTCAAAGTTCAAAATAAACGCAAAGAATAACTGACCAATGAAGGTATAAGCCTTTGACCGTCGAGAAAGATTATGAACTGTCTCAAGTTTCAATCTCGAGGCAGAAGTAAAACGACAAGTTAAACATCTTTTACGAAGGTCACAAACCTGAAAAAACTAGATAGAAAAAACACATGCACAATGTATTTAACAAAGAAAAAGAACTCTACTCACGAGACCTTCTAAACCCCCAAACTGACCTCCCAGACATTTTCAAATACCAGACAGTATACCAAGATATTATCCATTATTAAAATACAAAGACTTTATCACAACTATGATATCACATATCACAATACATGTAACATCTTAGGGTTATAACATTTCACTCTGTTGTGAATATAAAGTAATCGAAATGTAAATAACTACCATTAACTTCTGGTCACAGCAAGATACCTGCATAGATGAGGGTTTCAAAGTGGACCAGTAATTAACAACTATTTTAGTTCACAGTTATAACCCGAAATTATTACATATCACAACTCATTTGACATTTTAGGGTTAAACACTTTCATGCTTTGTTTGTTTTTGAAATTCGCGCAAAGCTACTCGAGGGCTATCTGCGCTAGCCATCCCTAATTTAGCAGTGTAAGACTAGAAGGAAGGCAGCTAGTCATCATCACCCACCGCCAGCTCTTGGGCTACTCTTTTACCAAATAATAATATAACAGCGAACATTATAACGCCCCTACGGCTGAAAAGGCGAGCATGTTTGGTGCTACCGGGATTCGAATCCGCGACCCTCGGATTACGAGTCGCACGCCTTAACCACCTGGTCATGCCAGGGCCGCCACTTTCATGCTATAGCAATAGAATACACAATAGAATCACACGAACTGAAGTTATTGACTTCGGGTCAGAGAACTCTGCCCCCCGCTAGCACGGCGGTAAGTCTACGGATTTACAACGCTAAAATCAGGAGTTCGATTCCCCTCGGTGGGCTCAACAGATAGCCCGATGTGGCTTTGCTATAAGAAAAGACACACAGAACTCTACCCAAACAGGCCACAATGACCTCCGTAAATGATACCGATTTATTAATATAAATGGCCCGACATGGTTTTGTGGTTATGGTTCTCGACGTGCAATTTAATAGTCCCGGTTTCGAATCCTGTTCGCCTTTAAGTCATGAGATGTTACAATGTTATGGTCAACTCTGTTATTTGTTGGTAAAAGAGTTGTTCAAGAAGTAGTGGTTCGTGCTGTTGACCATCTGCCTTCTGGTTTTTCACGGCTGAGTTAGGGACGGCTAGTGCAAATAGCCATTGTGTATTTTTGCGCAAAATTTAAAAATATATATATACAGGAAGTAAGAAGAAGTCAAAATTTTACCTGACCCTTCCAGATTCACATGCAACTGAAGTTCTATGTTGGGGTACAGTGTACGTCACGTCGCATTCCGCGTGACATTTGGTGTTAAAACGTTTCATTATCACAGCTTTTACATCGAAGAACTAGTTTTACAAGGATTTAAGTGGGTTACTCTTTCTGTTCTGATTCATGGGTTTTTGTTTCTTTACTTTATATGAATCTAATTATATCTGTTACTAAAACTGGTAATGTTTCTAGCCAAGCATGCGTTTAGACAGAAGTGATGCATAGCCACAGGGAAAGGACATCAGCTGCGATAGGATGCATAGCCACAGGGAAGGGACATCAGCTGCGATAGGAAATGGTTGTTCATCAAAGGGGAAAAAAATTAATGAAGCGAAATAATCAGGCAGAAGCGTTACCAGTCGTTACTACGTGTACTCCAGGGTTACTACGAAAGAGTAGATCACCTATTACAACTGGTATGGAACATTAGAACATTGAGAAAATATTATTTATGTGATCTGTGAGATATCACCTTCCCCCCTCCCGGGTGCTATGTCTGCAGAAATACAACGCTAGAATTCAGGTTTAAATACCCGTGGTGGGCAGAGCACGGGTGGCCCATTGTGTAACTTTGTGCTGGATTACAAGCTAACAAACTGGGCTGTCCGTTGTCTTTCCCACGAGGTATTGAACCCCACATCTTAGAGTTGCAATTCATTAAAATCTCACAGAAACCTCAAACTTTTTATTATAGAAGCAGAAACTAACAAAAGTATGAAGGAAAGTAACTCTGAAAGAAAATGACCAATAATGTTTTTAAAAATCTGGAATCTGAGTTCCTACACAATAAATCATACATGTGATTAATTATAAGATGTATGAAAAGATATATCACAAGAATCCCCCTTTGTTCTAAAGAATGGTAAATAGCCTTTCGATAGAAGAAAACCCGAGAAGACTCCTGGTGAAATTTGAAAGTTGGTTTCAAAGAAATTAATACGAAAATGTTTACTCGGGACAAACTCGAGGTGTAAAACGTACAGTTTGTTTGTCTTGTCTGTTTTCCTAATTTCGCGCAAATCTACTAGAGGGATATCTGTGCTAGCCGTCCCAAATTTAGCAGTGTAAGACTAGAGGGAAGGCAGCCAGTGATCACCACCCACCGCCAACACTTTGGCTACTCTTACTAACAAATAATGACATTGACCATCACATTATAACGCCCCCGCGGATGAAAGGGCGACCATGTTTGATGCGACGGGGATTTGAGCCCACGACCCTCGGATTAGGAGTCGAACGCCTTAACCCACCTGACCATGCCGGGACTTAATATTTTGAATATAGATTTAGTGAAACTTTTATCGTAAGTGGATAGTTTCATCAGGAATAACGGAGACTTTAATAAAATAAAATATGGAAACAAATAAAACTGAATAATAGATTAGTGACTATGGATATATTATTACTGTGGCTATGGATGTATAATTACTTTGGCTGTGATTGTATTATTACTGTGGCTATGGATGTATTATTACTGTGGCTATGGATGTATTATTACTGTGTCCATGGGTGTATTATTACTGTGGCTATGGATGTATTATTATTACTGTGGCTATGATTGTATTATTACTGTGGCTATGGATGTATTATTGCTATCGCTATGGATTTATTATTACTGTGTCCATGGATGTATTATTACTGTGGCTATAGATGTATGTATTATTACTGTGGCTATGGATGTATTATTACTGTGTCCATGCATGTATTATTACCGTGGCTATGGATTTATTATTACTGTGGCTATGGATGTATTATTACTGTTGCTATGCATGTATTATTACTGTGGCTATGGATGTATTATTACTATGGCTATGGATGTATTATAACTGTGTCCATGGATGTATTATTACTGTGTCCATGGATGTATTATTACTGTGGCTATGGATGTATTATTATTACTGTGACTATGGATGTATTATTACTGTGGATATGGATGTATTGTTATTACTGTGGCTATGGATGTATTATTACTGTGTCCATGGATGTATTATTATTACTGTGGCTATGGATGTATTATTACTGTGGCTATGGATGTATTATTACTGTGTCCATGGATGTATTATTATTACTGTGGCTATGGATGTATTATTACTGTGGCTATGGATGTATTATTACTGTGTCCATGGGTGTATTATTACCGTGGCTATGGATGTATTATTATTACTGTGGCTATGATTGTATTATTACTGTGGCTATGGATGTATTATTGCTATCGCTATGGATTTATTATTACTGTGTCCATGGATGTATTATTACTGTGGCTATAAATGTATGTATTATTACTGTGTTCATGGATGTATTATTACTCTGGCTATGGATGTATTATTATTACTGTGGCTATGGATGTATTATTACTGTGGCTATGGATGTATTATTACTGTGTCCATGGTTGTATTATTACTGTGGCTATGGATGTATTATTATTACTGTGGCTATGCATGTATTATTACTGTGTCCATGGATGTATTATTACTGTGGCTATAGATGTATTATTACTGTGTCCATGGATGTATTATTACTGTGGCTATCGATGTATTATTATTACTGTGGCTATGGATGTATTATTACTGTGGCTATCGATGTATTATTACTGTGGCTATGGATGTATTATTACTGTGGCTATGGATGTATTATTACTGTGTCCATGGATGTATTATTACTGTGGATATGGATGTATTATTAATGTGGCTATGGATGTATTATTACTGTGCCCATGTATGTATTATTAATGTGGCTATGGATGTATTATTACTGTGGCTATGGATGTATTATTACTGTGTCCATGGATGTATTATTACTGTGTCCATGGGTGTATTATTACCGTGCCCATGTATGTATTATTAATGTGGCTATGGATATAATATTACTGTGTCCATGGTTGTATTATTACTGTGGCTATGGATGTATTATTACTGTTGCTATGCATTTATTATTATTACTGTGGCTATGGATGTATTATTATTGTGGATATGGATGTATTATTATTACTGTGGCTATGGATGTATTATAACTGTGTCCATGGATGTATTATTACTATGTCCATGGATGTATTATTACTGTGGCTATGGATGTATTATTATTACTGTGGCTATGGATGTATTATTACTGTGGATATGGATGTATTGTTATTACTGTGGCTATGGATGTATTATTACTGCGTCCATGGATGTATTATCATTATTGTGGCTATGGATGTATTATTACTGTGGCTATGGATGTATTATTACTGTAGTTATGGATGTATTATTAATACTTGGCAATGTATTATTATTACTATGGCTATGGATGTATTATTAATACTGTGGCAATGTATTATTATTACAATGGCTATGGATGTATTATTATTGTGTCCATGGATGTATTATTATTGTGTCCATGGGTGTATTATTACTGTGGCTATAAATGTATTATTATTACTGTGGCTATGGATGTATTATTACTGTGGCTATGGATGTATTATTACTATGGCTATGGATGTATTATTAATGTGGCAATGGATATAATATTACTGTGGCTATGGATGTATTATTACTATGGCTATGGATGTATTATTACTGTGTCCATGGATGTATTATTACTGTGTCCATGGATGTATTATTACTGTGGCTATGAATGTATTATTATTACTGTGGCTATGGATGTATTATTATTACTGTGGCTATGGATGTATTATTACTGTGGCTATGGATGTATTATTACTGTGGCCATGGATGTATTATTACTGTGGCTATGGATGTATTATTATTACTGTGGCTATGGATGTATTATTACTGTGTCCATGGATGTATTATTACTGTGGCTATGGATGTATTATTACTGTGTCCATGGATGTATTATTACTGTGGCTATGGATGTGTTATTACTGTGTCCAAGGATGTATTATTACTGTGGCTATGGATGTATTATTACTGTGTCCATGGATGTATTATTACTGTGGCTATGGATGTATTATTACTGTGTCCAAGGATGTATTATTACTGTGGCTATGGATGTATTATTATTACTGTGGCTATGGATGTATTATTACTGTGGCTATGGATGTATTATTACTGTGCTATGGATGTATTATTACTGTGGCTATGGATGTATTATTACTGTGTCCATGGATGTATTATTACTGTGGCTATGGATGTATTAATATCACTGTGGCTATGTATGTATTATTATTGTGGCTATGGATGTATTATTATTACAGTGTCCATGGATGTATTATTACTGTGTTCAAGGATGTATTATTACTCTGGCTATGGATGTATTATTATTACTGTGGCTATGGATGTATTATTACTGTGGCTATGGATGTATTATTACTGTGTCCATGTTTGTATTATTACTGTGCTATGGATGTATTATTATTATTACATGTGGTCCATGGATGTATTATTACTATAGATGTATTATTATTGGTCCATGGATGTATTAATCATGTATTATTACTGTGTCCATGGATGTATTATTACTGTGGCTATGGATGTATTATTACTGTGTTCATGGATGTATTATTATTACTGTGGCTATGGATGTATTATTACTGTGGCTATGGATGTATTATTACTGTGTCCATGGTTGTATTATTACTGTGGCTATGGATGTATTATTATTACTGTGTCCATGGATGTATTATTACTGTGTCCATGGATGTATTATTACTGGCTATGGATGGATGTATTATTACTATGGATGTACAGTGTCCATGGATGTATTATTACTGTGTTCATGGATGTATTATTACTCTGGCTATGGATGTATTATTATTACTGTGGCTATGGATGTATTATTACTGTGGAAATGGATGTATTATTACTGTGTCCATGGTTTGTATTATTACTGTGGCTATGGATGTATTATTATTACTGTGGCTATGCATGTATTATTACTGTGTCCATGGATGTATTATTACTGTGGCTATGGATGTATTATTACTGTGTCCATGGATGTATTATTACTGTGGATATGGATGTATTATTAATGTGGCTATGGATGTATTATTACTGTGCCCATGTATGTATTATTAATGTGTCTGTGGCTGTATTATTACTGTGGCTATGGATGTATTATCACTGTATTCTAGTATTAATCACGTCGATAGTTTGTAAGCAACAGAATGTTTTTTGGTACATTATTGGAGTTTTTATATATCTGGATTCAATAACGTATGTCCTTTAATGTTTTAGGTGTAATTCTTAAAAACAGTTTTTTTTTTATATATTATAGTAATAATAATATTTATCAACATCTATTAGAGACATCTATGGGACTAAAGAGATATTATTAATGAGATATTTAGAAGATAATTTTTCGTACTTTTTAATATTAACTTACCTGAAATCATTTCAAGTATTTAAGAATATAAAAGAAGAGACATCTGGTGATTGACGTTAAATTCGGAATTTTAATTGGAAAGATTAAAAAAATCCTGGAAGTTTAAAATAAAGTAAAAATTACGTAATAATAAAGTGAAATTTACGTTTGAGGTGAACCATAAAAATTTATTATTTCTGGATGTGGCCCGGCATGGCCATGTGGGTAAAGGCATTCGACTTGTAATCTGAGGGTCGCAGATTCGAATCCCCGTCGCACCAAACATGCTCGCCCTTTCAGCCGTCGGGGCATTATAAAGTTGCCGTCAATCCCACACACGTTGGTAAAAGAGTAGCCCAAGAGTTGGCGGTGGGTGGTGATGACTAGCTGCTTTTCCTCTGGTCTTACACTGCTAAATTAGGGACGGTTAGCGCAGATAGCCCTCGAGTAGCTTTGTGCAAAATTTAAATAAAACAAAATAAAAAACTTTTTGGATGCTGTGATTATAACCCAACAAAATGTACTATTGGTTACACACATTCATCATAAATTTAACAATACGTATTTAGATTTTTTTCAGAGGTCACCCTAACAAATAGGATTCAGTATAGAAAAACTAGTCGTTATACTAAAGATAATAAAAAGTTAAAATAAAGTTACTATGCTTCTTGTATGCAAATATGATGAATATATTAGTTTTGATGTTTGTTTGTTTTTGAATTTCGCGCAAGGCTACTCTAGGGCTATCTGCGTTAGTCGTCCCTAAATTTAGCAGTGTAAGACTAGAGGGAAGGCAGCTAGTCATCACCACCTACCGCCAACTGTTGGGCTACTCTTTTACCAACGAATAGTGTGATTGACCGTCACATTATAACGGCCCCACGGCTGAAAGGGCGAGTATGTTTGGTGTGACCGCGATTCGAACCCGCGACCCGCGGATTACGAGTCGATCGCTTCAATACTCTTGACCATGCTGGGCCCATTAGTTTTGATATCAAAGACATTAGAAGACAACTGGAACCAGTGGTAGATGGAAGAACCTGTATAAGTTTTTCAGGAATTTTAAAATAATTACACCAAGGAAGCAACCGAGAAATCGATTTAATTATTACCACAAAGAAAAATAAAAATAAAATGATATTTTATTGTGATAAAATGTCTGTTGTGCCATAAAGCATACGTGGAAAGTAAACGTATGTCTTTGGTTTAACCAGGGAAACTATATTTTGATACAAATTCCACTTTTGACTTCGATTCAAAATAAACTATGTGTGTCTTAGTTTGAACAATATAACGATAACTTAAGAATTAGTCTAGATTAATATCAACTGACAAAAACCAACATTTAAATTCAAAAATCAGTTCATGTTCGTTTTGGGCATAAACAAATTACAATAAGTTTATGTAAATGTCACTTCAGAAACCAACGTTACAACCCTAAGTTTCCAGGTATTAGTTTTAATAGTACCCTAATTAAACAATTTAAACCTATAAAGAAATAGTTTTATTAAGGTTTATCCTCTGTAGTAATGTACTAGAAAAATAATATTTAGTTTTATTAAGGTTTATTCTCTGTAGTAATGTACTAGAAAAATAATATTTAGTTTTATTAAGGTTTATCCTCTGTAGTAATGTACTAGAAAAATAATATTTTGTTATTAAGGTTTATTCTCTGCAGTAATGTACTAGAAAAATAATATTTAGTTTTATTAAGGTTTATTCTCTGTAGTAATGTACTAGAAAAATAATATTTAGTTTTATTAAGGTTTATTCTCTGTAGTAATGTACTAGAAAAATAATATTTAGTTTTATTATGGTTTATTCTCTGTAGTAATGTACTAGAAAAATAATATTTAGTTTTATTATGGTTTATTCTCTGTAGTAATGTACTAGAAAAATAATATTTAGTTTTATTATGGTTTATTCTCTGTAGTAATGTACTAGAAAAATAATATTTAGTTTTATTATGGTTTATTCTCTGTAGTAATGTACTAGAAAAATAATATTTAGTTTTATTAAGGTTTATCCTCTGTAGTAATGTACTAGAAAAATAATATTTAGTTTTATTAAGGTTTATTCTCTGTAGTAATGTACTAGAAAAGTAATATTTTGTTTTATTAAGGTTTATTCTCTGTAGTAATGTACTAGAAAAATAATATTTAGTTTTATTAAGGTTTATCCTCTGTAGTAATGTACTAGAAAAATAATATTTAGTTTTATTAAGGTTTATTCTCTGTAGTAATGTACTAGAAAAATAATATTTAGTTTTATTATGGTTTATTCTCTGTAGTAATGTACTAGAAAAATAATATTTAGTTTTATTATGGTTTATTCTCTGTAGTAATGTACTAGAAAAATAATATTTAGTTTTATTAAGGTTTATCCTCTGTAGTAATGTACTAGAAAAATAATATTTAGTTTTATTAAGGTTTATTCTCTGTAGTAATGTACTAGAAAAGTAATATTTTGTTTTATTAAGGTTTATTCTCTGTAGTAATGTACTAGAAAAATAATATTTAGTTTTATTAAGGTTTATCCTCTGTAGTAATGTACTAGAAAAATAATATTTAGTTTTATTAAGGTTTATCCTCTGTAGTAATGTACTAGAAAAATAATATTTAGTTTTATTAAGGTTTATCCTCTGTAGTAATGTACTAGAAAAATAATATTTAGTTTTATTAAGGTTTATCCTCTGTAGTAATGTACTAGAAAAATAATATTTAGTTTTATTAAGGTTTATCCTCTGTAGTAATGTACTAGAAAAATAATATTTAGTTTTATTAAGGTTTATCCTCTGTAGTAATGTACTAGAAAAATAATATTTTGTTTTATTAAGGTTTATTCTCTGTAGTAATGTACTAGAAAAATAATATTTAGTTTTATTAAGGTTTATCCTCTGTAGTAATGTACTAGAAAAATAATATTTAGTTTTTTTGTTTGTGAAATTTCGCGCAAAGCTGAAACAAATAAGTAGATTGAACTATGAGGAGTCTCCTTTAATAATAGTTAATTAGAATTACAGAGATCGCTTAATAAAGTAATATTTCACACCTAGAATATTAGGTGTTATGTTATCTCTTAGCTGGGACAAGGTTACAACAAAAAAACCACTGAACTTTGGAACATTTTTTTTTCTTTTTTCGAAATCGCTTATCAACTTAATTATGCTTTAAAAAGCTCTTGTTAAAGGTTTCAATTTCTAGGTGGAGCTGTAAGTTTTGAATTAAAACGCTCAACTAATTTTAGAAGGTTTGTTTCTCTGTCTTCATAAATGCCAAAGATGAGGTTAAACACGATGTCTGTTCGTCCAGACGAAGGAAGTGGAATATGGCGAACAATTAATATCATAGTTTGATACACGACAGGTGGGAGCATATTAAAATAGTTTTAGTATAATTTCTGGTCAAATTAAAACCACTTCCTTATATCTTAATTTAATTGGTTCCCGGAGTAAAAAATCTGGGAAATGCGGTTGTTGTAATGTGACCCACGTGGTATAATATAACCAGTATCTCATGTATATGTAAACTATGTTAAACAGAGAGCAAGTTTAAATATACCCAGTGTGCCATATATTTATGCATTAAGTCACACAAAGGGGAAGTTTAAATATACCCAATGTGTCATGTATTTATACATTAAGTTACACAAAGGGAAGTTTAAATATACCCAGTGTGTCATGTATTTATACATTAAGTTACACAAAGGGAAGTTTAAATATACCCAGTGTGTCATATATTTATACATTAAGTTACACAAATAGGAAGGCGCAGATAGCCCTCGAGTAGCTTTGCGCAAAATTCAAAAACAAACAAACAATGGGGAAGTTTAAATATAACCAGTGTGTCATATATCTGTATACTATGTTACAGAAACGGAAGTTTTGACAGCAATTTACCGTTACCAACACCATATATGTTCGTGTTATCGTAATGTAGAAACGGCGCGAAAAGTTCTGGGAAAATCCCCCTGTAAGTGAACAGTGACATGCAAGACGAAGGTATCTCTGGCACGCGCAAAATCTCAGACAATGTACCGGCGATCCGATACGATTAGCCTTGAGTCGAGGCTACAACAGTGACCTTTGACCTCACATTCTTCCTCTTATCGCAGGTCCATCATTTCTCAGCGGTACCAACCAATCACCTGCTTCGTACACCTGTTCACCGATACTGCAAGTCGTAATTACCGTTTGAACTTGCACTCTCCGTGAACGACAATATGAAGGTTTATGTGCAAAAGTAACCTAACCAATCGTCTATAAATACTTGTAAAGTTACAGTTATCGATCTACATCCCAAAAAATATTGATCAGTGAATTCGAATAGCGCAACCACGTGTTGTTCCACATATGATGAAACTCCGGTTCTCACTGTGCATTGTCGATTAAAAGTGCGCGAAATATTCCTGCTAACAGCAGTTCGTAAAATATTTAAACTTACGAGTTCCTGTTTCGAAACAACGTGATTAATTTGCACCTTAAATAATAATTATTTCTTAGCAGCTTCATCTGATGATTCCGGTTTATGCTGGGATTTTAAAAATATGGACAAAACATGAAATTATAACAGCTTCGGGTTACTTTCACCTCGTGTCGAGAAACTTGCTTAGTTTCAGCCGTGGGGACGTTATAATGCGACGGTCAATCCCACTACTCGATGGTAGAAGAGTTGCCCAAGAATCGGCGGAAAGTGGTGGTGAATAGCTACTAAGTTAGAGACGGCTAGTGCAGGTAGACCTCGTGTAGCTTTGCGCGAAATTAAAAAACCGAACTTTAACTTCACGAACTCTGTGTATGGTGGTTTACCGGGTTATTCCATTTTGCCCACGTCCAAATTAAACACCGTACGACGGTCCACATCACCATCAATTCTACACTTGAATCACGCGACCTTGAGCGAACAACTCGGAGTATATTCCGTAAGGCGGATTTCCTCGAAAGGGGAAGGAAAAAAACAATTGAAAGAGTTGTTTTCTTATTATTATTCCGGCTGGTAATGATACCAGGAAAGAAAGATGCTTAAACCCAGTTGCTAGGCCTGACATTATTAGTTATTATACATTTTTACGTGGCCCTCCATGTTGTATGCATGGCCAAGTGGTTGAAGCAGTCGACTCGTAATCGGAGGGTTGCCCGTCACACTAAATATGCTCTTCCTTTCAGCCGTGAGTGCGTTATAATGTAACAATTAATTCCACTATTCGTTGGTAAAAGAGTAGTCCAACAGTTGACGGTGGGTGATGATGACTAGCTGCCTTCCCTCTAGTCTTACACCGCTAAAATAGGGATGGCTAGCGCAGATAGCCCTCGTGTAACTTTGTGCTGCGCTTAATTCCAAACAAACACATTTTCGAACGTTAAGTCGCTAGTACGTTGAAAGAGGGCCGGGCATGGTCAGGTGGGTTAAGGCGTTCGACTCCTAATCCGAGGGTCTTAGGTTCGAATCCCCGTCGCACAAACATGCTCGCCCTTTCAGCCGTGGGGGGGGGGTTATACCCTTGTGCAAATTAATTAAAATAAGACGGAAAATTACGATTTTTTCAATATTTTGCGTTTTATTTTTGAGAATCCAAAAATTACTCACAAATTAATACATGATATGACCACCTTTATTTTTCAGAAGATCATTAATCCGCTTTGGCATCGAGTGCACGAGTTGACTGCAATCTTTACTAATTTTTGGATTGCGGTACCACACCTCAATTATGGCCTCAATTAGCTCATCTTTCGTGATACAGTCTTTTCCCCGAAGTCTTTCTTTACAAATCACCCAAAGATTTTCAATTGGGTTTAAGTCTGGAGAGCTTCCAGGCCAGTTCAGCACCTTTATTCGCGTTGTAGTCATAAAATTATTCAGAAGTTTCGATGTGTGGCACGGAGCCAGATCTTGCTGAAAAATGCCAAATCCATTTGGAAATCTCTTTTTCAATTCTGAAACGACTCTTCTCTGCAAAACTTCGATGTACTGTGGTCCTTGCATCATACTTTCTACGATATGTAAGCCTCTGACGTCATAGTAGCTGAAAAAGCCCCAAAACATCTTCAAGGGATGTTTTACGAACTAATTGATGTGAGATTCTCGAAGTTTCTCACCTGGAGATCTGCAAACATGCAGACTTCTTTGACCCTGTACGAAGAAATGAGTATCGTCACTGAATAACACCTTCATTCATTGTTTTTGCGTCCAGTTCTTGTATTTCAGACCCCATTGATGCTGTTTTTTTCATTGAGTTGGTAAGAAGTTGTTTTTTGACTGGTCTTTTTTCCCTTCTAACGCAATTTCGAATGACGTAATATTCCTTAAAATTTCGTCATATATCCCAAAAATAGATCGACCGTACTGCACAACACAGCTAATGACGGCGTTTGTGTGATAAAATGACTATTAAAGGAAATCAGTGGGTCCAGCGAGCCTACACTGGCCACCATGCTGAAAATATTGTAAAATGACCATTTGTTTCAATTAATTTGCACAAGGGTTATAATTTGACGGTCAATTCCACTATTCGTTGTTAAAAGAGTAGCCCAACAGTCGGAGGTGGGTGGTGATGACTAGCTACCTTTCCCTCTAGTCCAGTGGTTTTTAACCTAGGGGTCGTGACCCCCTGGAGGGTCGTTTGAAGTTTCTCTGGGGTCACGGAAGGTTTGAGAATTATTGGGGAAATCACGGAGCAGTTTGTAGTTTTTGTGACAAGTGCCTGTAACTACCCACCAATGAGAAACACGCTGAAGTGCGGCACGTGAACCACGTTGAGATGCTTGTTGAGAAACCACCTGTCTAATTTTGAGTAAAGATTTTCATATATTACAACGTTTTGAATTACCTAAATGCTTTAATTATATAATATTAATACATCGAACTTAAAATTTAAATATCAAAGTTTCCATTGTATTTAGTATATTTTCTCATTATATAATATATCAACCCTCACACTGATTGAATCAGTTGGTTTCGTATGATGTTCAGTAATTCCATGGATTTTGTATTTGTTTAGCACTTGTAGCATTTCTCAACGTCATTTATTTGTAACATTTTCAATAAATTAGGATCTTTATATAGTTTTGTTTTATTCTACCTTTACGCAAAGTTCACCATTACAAAAATTATTATAGGGGTTACGGTAATACCCTGGAGAGTCTCAGGGGGTAAGACGATAGAAAAGGTTAAAAACCACTGATCTATTCTTACACTACTAAATTATGGAAAGCTAGCTCAGATAACCCTCGTGTAGCTTTGCGCGAAATTCCAAACAAACCACTTCCAGGCTGCGATTGTGGCGTCATCTCACGATATTTTGTAAATAATTTATGTACAGGTTTGTTTGTTTTTTAACACAGAGAAACAAAATTTGTCACTCTCGGGAAGAGCGAGAAGAACGAGAAATCGGGCACGTGAGAATGCGTCAAATTCCGGTTCCGGTTTAATAACCAATAGCGAAAACTTGTTACAAACGTTTCCTTTCAAGTTTCAATGCGCTACTGATGGGCGTTGTTGTCTCATTTTCAACGACGGTTATTAATTTGATAACCTTTCTCAAGCTGTAATTATGTATGTACTCTTAAATTACGGAATTACTTTGGATTAGGATATAAAAAATAATGGCGCTGGTTTGGAAGGTTTGTTTGTTTGTTTTTTGAATTTCGCACAAAGCTACTCGAGGGCTATCTGTGCTAGCCGTCCTTAATAGTGTAAGACTAGAGGGAAGGCAGCTAGTCATCACCACCCACCGCCAACTCTTGGGCTACTCTTTTACCAACGAATAGTGGGATTGACCGTAACTTTATAACGCCCCCACGGCTGAAAGGGCGAGCATGTTTGGCGCGACGGTGATGCGAACCCGCGACCCGCGGATTACGAGTCGATCGCCTCAATTCTCTTGGCCATGCTGGGCCCATTAGTTTTGATATCAAAGACATTAGAAAACACGCTTACGAGTCACACGCTTAGCCATGCCGGGCCAAGTTTGGAAGGAAAAACTGTTATTACGAAGGGTTTTTTCTCCACACAGTTGTTGTTCTAATTACAGAATAAAGATAAGTTGTTGAATACACATACGAGTTTATACTGGATAAATAAAGCGTTGAAAGCGTTGGTAGTAAGAAAGGAAAGATTACGGGGGCGTAATGGTTAATGTTTTAATATACCATCCAGTAACATAACACTGACCTCCCATTATCAAAGCTTCCCCGCAAACCTGATAAAGGTTCTGATCTTTGGGAGCACAGTGGAGCATGTTTTGAAATTATTCGCCGCAATTTTTAAGCGTTTCATTTTTCGAGAGGGGTGTCAAATACAAGAAAATCTGGGGCAAGTGTTGCGGTTTTCAAAGTTCCAAAATATTTAACCACTTCAATAGGCTTGGACTCCTGGTCTGAAAGATTTGAGTCAACTTTCCCCCAAGTTTGGTAGATCTTCGAACAGATCCGGTATGGTACCAAACCCTCCTTTCCCATCAGTCAGATTCGTTTTCACACTCTGGGGTCGTCTCCGAGTTCGCGATATTCTGTCGGCCAGCCTCAGGGTTGCCGTTTAATCGAAGCCCAAAGCCATGCCTGCCCTCTATTAGAGTGTTGCAGTGTTAGAGTCTCTGGCTTTTGATTCTAAGAAGCATTTCGTTTATGTAGTAATTACGTTTTGTCTCGGAGACGCTAGTGAACCGATTGGCTTTCTCGGGTCACGTGAAAAAAAGGCACGTGTTTCCTAATCCATTTTCATTTTATTTGTGAAGGCATAAATAATTTT
Source organism: Tachypleus tridentatus (assembly GCF_004210375.1). NCBI lineage: Eukaryota > Metazoa > Arthropoda > Merostomata > Xiphosura > Limulidae > Tachypleus > Tachypleus tridentatus. The sequence continues at coordinate 64,324,383 of NC_134827.1, read as the reverse complement.
GTTATTCGACGAATAATAAGCCTTTTGTCCGTTTTTTATTGGTAAAGTTATGAGCTACGTTTTTTTTACAGCAATATAGCTCTCGTACTAGGCCTAGTGGCTCAGCGATAAGTCTGAAGGCCTAAAACTCTATAAATGGATTTTTGATGTCCATGTTGGGCACAGCATACATAGTTCATCGTGTAGTTTTGTACGTAACTAGAAACAAACAAATAATGTTCAAGTTTGTTTGTTATTAAAAACAAAGCTACAAGATGGACTATCTGTGCTGTGCCCAACACGGGTGTCGAACCTGGTTTCTAGGGTTGTAAGTCCGCAGACATACTGCTGTGCCACTGGAAGATGAAACGACATTGATATAATATTACCGTGAGTTAAAGGAACCGGTACTAGAAACCAGCTTCTGCAGATCCTGTTTGTGGAGCCTGAACGGTTTCACGAAACCACTTAACACACAGATACTAACTGGTTTCACACAAAAAATATTTTTTGTAAAAAACAACGACTTATATTTAACAAAGATAAACACGTGAAAGGAAGTACATGTGCTTATGCAACGGCTTGTTAATATGAGGGTCCTTGGCTCGCATCCCGCACATTTATACACGATGGATGCTGTTGACTGGCTGCCTTCCATCTTGTCTGTCAACTTGGGAACGGCTATCACAAATAGTTGACCCTTATGTAGTTACGCGCGAAAACAAACGAGTGGTTAGAACGGCAAAATTTGAGGTTCGATTCCTGAAGGTATTTCATCGTGCAACTTCGAGTTTAGAACAAACGGCAGAATTGTCATCAGTACACTTCCCTTAATTCGAGGTATTTCACTTCGTTTTAATTCAGACTTGTCACATGTACCCCGCCAGGACAGCGGTATATCTACGGATTTACAACGCTAAAATCAGGGGTTCGATTCCCCTCGGTGGGCTCAGAAGATAGCCCGATGTGGCTTTGCTATAAGGAAACATACACACAGACTTCTCACTTTAACTCGAGAAATGATTGGTAGCGTAAGTCAGGGGCGTAGGTTTTTACACTCGATGGGGAGGGGAATGATTTTTACAATCACTTACGTGGACTGTTCAATTTGCAAATTGGTAATCTCTGATTACGTGAACCTGAAAGCTGTAAACATGCAGTCACAGAGTAATCTTGTTGCCACGATACTTGCATGTATACTTAGGCCTACTGACTGATACGAACTATCGCTGAGATCGAAAAGCTTAGAAGCACGTCTATATTAAAAATTTACATTTCGGCTACTGAAAAAGCCTACATCTAGGCTTAATTATATAATTCGATTAGTAAGAACACGAGAATCACAAGAGCAAACACAATTTGTAGGCCTATGATGCAATAAAACAATTCAACAGACCAAACGGTAGGGGGGATGACTGTATGCACCATACCCCCCCACCTAAAATGAAGGTGGGATGTATCCCCTCCATCCCCCCAGGATCTTCGCCCCTGGCGTAAGTCGTTATCTTCCAATGACTTCGTTACTGATGGAACTAATTATTCTTTAGGCCTAACTAACACTTCGCTTTCTTTCCTCAGACGAAATGACGGTACAAATCTTTGAAGTGAAACAACTCCAGTCAGTTTTAAGAAACAAATGCAGGGGACTAAGAGTCAAATACGTGGGGACTGTCAAATTATTTCTAAAAAAAACTACAAGAACATAAAGTCGAATGCATCAAGTTTTCTAACTAAAATATTTTAATGTATATAAACTGAGAGTATCTGAAGTACCAGGCTCAAGGAAGAATATACTTAGAAAGAACCAATAACAACAGAGTTCTTCTAACCCTAAATCACAAGCGCAAATAAATGATTGGATATGTATCGCTGTAACACTGATAAGAGTCCGGTACGTGTAGTGTGTAAGCAGTGAAGTTTACTCAACATATCTTAGAAAGATAAGTTTTATCTTGTCTTTAAAATGAAAAAAACATTCAGTCTAACGTCACGCCCGGCATGGCCAAGCATGTTAAGGCGTTCGACTCGTAATCCGAGAGTCGCACTAAACATTCTCGCCCTTTCAGCTGTGGGAGCGTTGTAATGTGACAGTCAATCCCACTATTCGTTCGTAAAAGAGTAGCCCAAGAGTTGGCAGTGGGTGGTGATGACTAGCTGCCTTCCCTCTGGTATTACACTGCTAAATTAGGGACGGCTAGCACAGATAGCCCTCTTGTGGCTTTGTGCGAAATTCAAAAACAAACAAATCAATCTAACGTTAATCAAACAATGGCGGGCTTTTGCACACGCTCGTCAGAGAAATAGACGACATATTTATTCAGATTCTGTTTTGAAGTATAAATACTGTGTACGTCCGCGAAATTGTAAAGTGCAGCACATCTGTTGTTGGTTTTTCATAGAAATATTTGTTTATTACAGAAGTATTGTCAAACTTTTTGTGCGGGTGGGTAAAACGGTCACGTCAGCGAGACCCTGTATAGTTGAGGAATGGTTGTCTTTCATTTCGAATCACTAACCACAAGAATTTGTTTTGTTTGTTTGTTTTGAATTTCGCGCAAAGCTACTCGAGGGCTATCTGCGCGAGCCGTCCCTAATTTAGCAGTGTAAGACTAGAGTGAAGGCACCTAGTCATCACCACCCACCGCAAACTCTTGGGTTACTCTTTTACCTACGAATGGTGGGATTGACCGTCACATTATAATGCTCCCACGGCTGAAAGGGCGAGCATGTTTGGTGCGACCGGGCTTCGAACCCGCGACCCTCGGAATACGAGTCGAACGCCTTAACACGCTTGGCCATGCCGGGCCAATCACAAGAAGAGCAGCACATTAGAAACAGCCACTGCTACAAGGACTTTGTTACTGTTTTTTGATTCACATGTTGGAATAACTGTCATAGAGATAAATCGGTGTCATCACGTCTCTAACCTTGGACTGTGCCGGACTTGTGATGATGAGAAATATTTTAGTCAATAACCACGTAAAGTACGTCACAATTTCGACATTAGAATGATAAACTGCATCACAATAGTCAAGACATTAGAACGACAAATTTCATCGCGACAGTCAACATTAAAGTGACAAATTACATGACCTTAAAATTAAAACGTTTGCGAAAACATGTTAAAAGAAAGTTCTTTCGGCAGTACATTCTTTCTTTCTTTGGAATTTCGCACAACGCTACTCGAGGGCTATCTGTGCTAGCCGTCCCTAATTTAGCAGTGTAAGACTAGAGGGAAGGCAGCTGGTCATCACCACCCACCGTCAACTCTTAGGCTACTCTTTTACTAACGAAAAAGTGGGATTGACCGTCACATTATAACGCCCCCACGGCTGGGATGGCAAGCATGTTTGGCGCGACTCGGGCGCGAACCCGCGACCCTCAGATTACGAAGCGCACGCCTTAACGCGCTAGGCCATGCCAGGCCCCCGGCAGTACAACTTTGTGATTTCTCTCTGTCTGTACCAATACATTTGTAATTGTATTACGAAGTAGTGATTCAACGTAGTAACTCCTTCCCATGTCATCATATTATAACTTCCTCTGAGTTCATTCATCTAAACCCTTGTTTGTTTTGTGTATAACCTTCTCTGAGTTCATCTGTCTTAGCCTTATTTTGTTTTGTGTATATTTGTAAGTTAATGTAGTACACAATACAACAGACGTATAAACAATCATACAGAAACACTGTTTCATACAATAACTTATCCAGATTATTGGTAAACTCTGTAGCAAAGCACAAAGTAGCCAATCACAACCAAAATCTGACGACAAGGACTTCATCAACGTTGCTACACATTATGGAACAACAAAAACCTTTCTCTCCTGTGTATTTCATACTGGCTTACAGAAAAGAACTGGATTACCTACCGGATTTTTGCAGTATTAACTTACATCATTGTTGTGGTTCAGGAATATCACATTCTGATTAATTTCTAAGAATTTGAGGACAACAAGGAACCTGTTGATCCATTCGTAGTGTCTTATTTGCTGGACTAACCCTTTAAAATAAAACACTCAAAGCCAACCCTATCATCCAAATATTTATCAAATTAATTCTATATTCCCCATTTTAAAGGCCTAGCACTCACATCCAGTGTCGATTAGGCATTTCGACAAAATACCAAGAACTCACCAAGATGGCTGAAATACGAAAGACGTGTTAATGGTCAAGCCACTATTTATATTGTCGTGGACATAAACAACGGCCGTCATCTAGGATAAATAGATGAAGTGTAGTTTTTATCATTATGTGTGGTTAAGCCTTCTTCTGTGACTAAAGCTATAATTGTGAAATTGCACAGATGTAAGTTTATTGAATTCGCTGATGCGTAAACTCTTCAAAGCACGCTGGATCTATTTTGTCTGACGTCACCCAGTGAAGGTTTCAACCAAACGCTAGAATGATTGTATCCAATTACAGTTCTCGTAGGCCCGGCATGGTCAGGTGGGTTAAGGCGTTCGAGTCGTAATCTGAGGGTCGCAGGTTTGAATCCCCGTAGCACCAAACATGCTCGCCCTTTCATCCGTGGGGGCGTTATAATGTGACGGTCAATCCCACTATTCGTTGGTAAAAGAGTAGCCCAAGAGTTGGCCGTGGGTGGTAATGACTAGCTGCCTTCCCTCTATCTCACACTGCTAAATTAGGGACGGCTAGCGCAGATAGCCCTCGAGTAGCTTTGCGCGAAATTCAAAAAAGAAACAAAAAACAGTTCTCGTATTATAGAGAACTGCTGTGTCGGGAATACTTACCCCAAACTTTAAACTCTTGACCAGAATAAGGGCAACAAGTTAGAAACACCCGTCGCCCGTACGACCATTCTTTACCGAAAGGGCAAAATTTACTATCGCGATTACAACACCACCTGTCTGTCGCAGTGCCAGATTTTTAACTACTAATTAGATGAAAATTATCCAATCAGCATCCATCCATATCACAGTAAGAGACTCACTGTCACTCTTATAACGCCCCTACAACTCAAATTACAAGAAATATTTTATGGTGTCGCACAACTCAGTTATCCAGAACTCTACTAGAGGGCCAATTCGCGCCCACCCAATTTAAATTTGGGAAATATTTAATGGTATCACATGGATTCGAATCCGATTTACCAGATCTGAAAGTCGAAGCCGTACCTGTAATCTAATGGATCTAAGGAGATTAAAATAAAATCTTCGTTCAGTTTTTAAGGGTTAAACGAAGAAAGTAAAACTTTCTTCCCAATTAAGGCGTTTCTCTCTGTACATGTGCTGCCCCCTACTGGCACAGTGTTGTGAGCAGATCACAGGTACCCCATTGTGTATCTCTGTGCTTAGTTATGAACAAACCAAGAAACAAACTCTCTCTACATGTATATGATTGTATCGAACCCAAATATCAGTAAGAGCTTATTTTATTAAAATACTTAAATGTTTCTTACGGAACAAATAACAGAGCACGTAACATACATATTGTACTCCAAAGTAACATACGTGTATAAATGCACCCACAGTGCTAACCATCCTTGATACTCGTACTTAATCTACGTGTATCCAAGACACGTTGCTAAGCAATCCTACACTCACGGGGAAGGGTATGCTTGTATCTAGGATAGCTTCTGTAAATTTTACGATTGAAAAAATAAAGAGGTCAAACAAAGAATTATAACTTCCTATGAACATGGAACACCTGAAACAGAGTCCACTCATAGAAATATCGCTTCATTCGTAAAGTTCGACTGTCACGTAAGTTTCTTGGGTGTGTCTAACTAAGCCTAACAATATTCCTAAACAACGTTACTGTCAGAGAGGTTACGTCACCACTCGTTTGTTTATTTGTTCGGTTTTATAAAACGTGACGTGGAATGTTAAATTAACGAAACTATTACGGACTTATAGCATAAGTTTTGTTGTTTTTGTATGTGTGTGTTTCAAGTGATACAAGGTTTATAGTTCACAACTGTTTAGTAGTTATTTTTAGAAGTAATTAGCCCTTAAATACTGAGCATATGTAATTATGTTTCGAGTTAAAAAAGAAAATACATTTTTGTTGTGTTCAGCAGACCCACCTGTAACTCCTTTTCAAAGTTTGTTTAATGCTGCACTTTGTAACTGTCCAAGTTAACCTTTGCACTATAACTCGAGATTAGGGTTTTGCATGGCCTCACCAGGTTAGGACATCCAACTCTCAATCTGAGGGTCGCGGGTTTGAATTTTTTCCCCGAACATGTTATCCCTTTTTACCGTGGGGATGTTATAATGTCATGATAAAACCCACTATTTGTTGGTAAAGAGTAGCCCAAGAGTTAGTGACGTTCACGAGGTGCCTTCCCTTTAGCATATCACTTGAAACTTAGGGACAGCCAACACAGAATGCAGATAGGTGATTGTGTTATTTATTTCAACTCTTGACACGTGTTTGTTCTTTGTTATTATGTTTCGGCAGACAGAAAATAGAGGGCATTAATTCTGATATATTCCATCCCGATAATCTGTTTTATGAAATCTACGAAAGATGGCGTGCACAGAAAACTATCCGAGAATTACAAAAATATTACGAAGTACGCAAGAAACCAAGTATTTGTTTTTTTCAATTTCGCGCAAAGCTACACGAGGGCTATCTGCGCTAGCCATCCCTAATTTAGCAGCGTAAGACTAGAGTGAAGGCAACTAGTCATCACCCACCGCAAACTCTTGGGTTACTCTTTTACCTACGAATGGTGGGATTGACCGTCACTTTATAATGCTCCCACGGCTGAAAGGGCGAACATGTTTGATGCGACCAGGATTCGAACCCGTGACCCTTGGATTATGAGTCGAGTGCCTTAACCACCTGGCCATGCCGGGCCTCAGGAATCACGTAATGTCTACATACAAACTACGTGAGATCTATACAGCCTATTGGGTGCGAATCCTAGAGCAAGCTAGAACAGTTCTAAAACTATGTGACTTTTGCAATGTTTTCACGTAGCTTCTTTTGTTGTACGACATTTCTTCAATTTAAGTCTGTTCATCCTATTTATACACTTGTTCAGTTTCTTGGTTGTCCTAATTAGAAAAAAAACAAAAATGCTCAGTTCGTTCTACATTCACAGGACATGAACGTTTGGGAAGTCAGTAAGGATACCTTGTGTTGTTCCAACAGTTTGGAACCTCTGTAATGGATATCAACTTTTGTAACACTTTCTAACGTCTCGTCTTCACCAACAGCGCGTTACAAGTCAGTTTCACAAATCCAAAATGAGTTGATCTTTCTTATATGTAAAGGTATTTTGTATGTGTTGAACGTGTATTTGTACTAACAATCTGCATCCGCCCGTAAATTTGAACTGTTCATCAGAAGGGTAAACAGCCAGTCAACAGCACTCTAAACCATCTGCTATTCATACTCTGAGAGGTTGGTTGTTGGTCTTATAACACCCACAGCTTTAACTGTTTGTCGAATTTCACGCAAAACTAAACAGATCTAGCTGTCTCTAATTTTGAAACGATGTATGAGAAACAAGGTAACTGAAGAACATCACCCACAACCAACTTTTGGGATCATAGTTGACTGTCACACTTATAACTTGCTCAGTGCCTCAAAGCGCGGAGCGCGAGTTTTTTTGGTTTCTTTTCTGTTGAAACTAGACGCGAATCACGAAACTTCAGATCCTCAGTCTGAAAACCTAACCACCAGGCCACACTCGATCTAACTCAAATTGCGATAACTCACAGATTCAAACCCGGCCTGCCATTCAGCTGCGAAATCCAGAGTTTTCCTCCAATGCAAGCCTACGCTGTTAAGCTAAATAACCCATAAATAAGGACATGTTAGTCACTATCAGTGTAAAACAGCCACTTACACGAGATCTACCAATGGAAAACAGCCACTTACACGGGACCTACCAATAGGAAACAGACACTTATACAAGATCTACCAATGGAAAACAGCCACTTACACGAGATCTACCAATGGAAAACAGCCACTTACACGAGATCTACCAATGGAAAACAGCCACTTACACGAGACCTACCAATAGGAAACAGACACACGAGTTCTACCAATGGAAAACAGCCACTTACACGAGACCTACCAATAGGAAACAGACACTTACACGAGTTCTACCAATGGAAAACAGCCACTTACACGGAACCTACCAATAGGAAACAGACACTTACACGGGACCTACCAATAGGAAAAAGACACTTACACGAGTTCTACCAATGGAAAACAGCCACTTACACGGAACCTACCAATAGGAAACAGACACTTACGCAAGACCTACAACAAAAAATAGCTGCTTGCACGAGACATAAGAAACTTCAGTCAGAATGAATCTACACAAAGTAGTTGTTTTAGTGAGTAATGAAAACCAGTATAAATGTGAGAAGATTATTACATTACAAGTTTCTCACAAAAAAATACGTAAAGAATGTATAAAAAATATGTCTTCAATCTCTTGACGCAAAAAACTCAGGTTTCCAGTTTCGATGCCCAGTGGTGGGCAGAGCACAGATGGCTTCATATGTAACTTTGCGCTTGACAACAACAACAAACTAACTAGTATTTGCCAAGAAAGTAAACATGTATTTTCAAAATCTCCCAGTGTCTTGAAAATCCGAACGCATTTTTTAAGGTGACGAACATTGAGCATAATTAATATGTCATCAACATTGGTATTAGGCCTAGTGAGTGTTTTAACCCAAAGTTTTATTCATGTCCCTTAGGGATATTCAGGATTTAGAAGAATGTATAATAAAATATTCCAGTTGCTTTATGTTTGTAACATTCATATTCGACAACGTTTCGCTTAATCCAGAGCTTACTAGGCCAGCTTGGATACAACATTGAAATAAGAGAATTTTATTCGAGTTTGTTTGTGTGGTTGAAATGCCATTATTATTATATATAGAGAGGCTCAGTTAAGTCGTCTGCTCTGACAATAAGTCTAGTTAATTGATTTGATCATGTAGTGTGGTTCAGTTAATTGATTTGATCATGTAGTGCTGTTCAGTTAATTGATTTGATCATGTAGTGTGGTTCAGTTAATTGATTTGATCATGTAGTGTGGTTCAGTTAATTGATTTGATCATGTAGTGCTGTTCAGTTAATTGATTTAATCATGTAGTGTGGTTCAGTTAATTGATTTGATCATGTAGTGTGGTTCAGTTAATCGATTTGATCATGTAGTGTGTTCAGTTAATTGATTTGATCATGTAGTGCTGTTCAGTTAATTGATTTAATCATGTAGTGTGGTTCAGTTAATTGATTTGATCATGTAGTGTGGTAAAGTTAATCGATTTGATCATGTAGTGTGGTTCAGTTAATTGATTTGATCATGTAGTGTGGTAAAGTTAATCGATTTGATCATGTAGTGTGGTTCAGTTAATTGATTTGATCATGTAGTGTGGTTCAGTTAATTGATTTGATCATGTAGTGTGGTTCAGTTAATCGATTTGATCATGCGGTGTGATTCAGTTAATCGATTTGATCATGTAGTGTGGTTCAATTAATTGGTTTGATCATATAGTGTGGTTCAGTTAATTGATTTGATTATGTAGTGTGGTTCAGTTAATTGATTTGATCATGTAGTGTGGTAAAGTTAATCGATTTGATCACGTAGTGTGGTTCAGTTAATTGATTTGATCATGTAGTGTGGTTCAGTTAATTGATTTGATCATGTAGTGTGGTTCAGTTAATCGATTTGATCATGTAGTGTGGTTCAGTTAATTGATTTGATCATGTAGTGCTGTTAATTTAATCGATTTGATCATGTAGTGTGGTTCAGTTAATTGATTTGATCATGTAGTGCTGTTCATTTAATCGATTTGATCATGTAGTGTGGTTCAGTTAATTGATTTGATCATGTAGTGTGGTTCAGTTAATTGATTTGATCATGTAGTGTGGTTCAGTTAATTGATTTGATCACGTAGTGTGGTTCAGTTAATTGATTTGGTCATGCGGTGTGATTCAGTTAATTGATTTAATCATGTAGTGTAGTTCAGTTAATTGATTTGATCATGTAGTGTGGTAAAATTAATCGATTTGATCATGTAGTGTGGTTCAGTTAATTGATTTGATCATGTAGTGTGGTAAAATTAATCGATTTTATCATGTAGTGTGGTTCAGTTAATTGATTTGATCATATAGTGTGGTAAAGTTAATCGATTTGATCACGTAGTGTGGTTCAGTTAATCGATTTGATCATGCGGTGCGGTTCAGTTAATTGATTTGATCATGTAGTGTGGTTCAGTTAATTGATTTGAGCCTTTAGTGGTGTTTATTATTTGATCAGATCGTAAAGTGTAGTGAAATTATTTAATATTCTCCTATACTGTAACCTAATTAATTAATTAGATTCATAATTAATTAATCTGCTTATACATTGTAATGTAATTAATTCTACTTACAGACTGAAATATGTGAACCTGACGATGACCGAAGAAGGTCGAAACGTTGTTCGCTCTTCTGTGTAAAATATTTTCTCAACCCAAACGAGCCGTTTTTGCATATATAAGACTGAAATATGACCGACAGTTTGCTTTTTTTTCATGTGTTGGTGTGACCATCAAGTAGACATCATTTAACTTGACTGTTCATAATACCAATGAAAGGCCTATAATATGTTGTAGAAAATCATATGAAGATAGGCCTAAATATAGAGCCCGTATTTCGGAATGTTGGATACTGTAGTGTTAGGTTTTGGGGTTTCCTCAGTTTACCAAAAATTCCAAACATATTAGACATGACGTAAAAAAATAACCTATCCAATCCCACTAACACCATCTTTTTGGGGCGTAGAAGGAAAGAAAATATGTCCTTATGCGAGAATTTAAGACTTTACAGCTATTATACCTAGGAGCATTGGTATGCGTGGTCTATTTTTTCTTAAACTCACTTTCCAGGGGGGGGGGAGAGATCTAACGTTTCCAGGAATAATTTTGTTGCAGAAAGGCGGAGCTAAGAAGTAGGCGGAGATTTTCTCATCTGTATACGACGACGATTGGACGATCAGTTTCACTCAGAAAGTGACAGGAACCACCACATGGAGATGTTTAGATTTGGTAAAGAGATATCGAACAATGGTTTACAAGCGTTTCATTAGTAAACTTTAGAGAACTGGTAATTTCAAAAACGTTTGTTACAAGTGGCGAATATAAAAATATGCATTCCATCGTACAGACATATACGAATATATTCCAGCGAAGGTAAACAAGCGTTATTTGTACTTTCCATTCCAAATCTTGAATCGGTATGTGCAGAAAGAGAGAAAGTAGCAAAATAACATCTACCGCCAACTGTAGTGGGAGTTGACCTGTATCTCTTGTAATGGCCTCAACTGGTTAATCATGTTTTTATTAGTGTTGTTTTTAGCAACAGTAGAACCTGAACTATGGGCTCTCCAATCCTAAGACCGGAACGTAACCATTCTGCTCATAAAACATCAGTTTTATTTTACTGAATTTAGTATTAGAAGCAATAATAATAATTATTATTAGTAACTACGATTCCTATAGCGTGGAGAATATTTTGGAATTAGATCTGTTCCATCATCACTTGTTATTTACAGTTTCGTTGATGCCTAGATAAAGATGGCCGCCAGGGAATATGTTTCTCCTAGAATCTTTGAGTCATGGTGACACAAGCAATTTTTTCACATAATATATTTTGTTCTTTAAATTCACGTATGTCGTTGCACGACTTTCAAGTCCACTCGTGAATCTGTGGTGGAAATGTCGTTTACGTCGTTACTGGAAACTGCGGGAAACCCAGAGTAAAACAAACTGTAAACCTTTGAAGTTATATTTCTGAACATGCTTCAATAAAAAATTGCAACTAACTATTATACCTGCATAAATCATTATGTAGAAGTAATCGGAAAGAGCAGGACTATTGACTTCTGGTATTTATCGAAAAGCCTTGTCGGCACAGGATATGGTTTGTTTCTTGCATTCCTTTCTTGTCCCAGGAAAGGCGGACAGTGTTATTATTCACTTGTCTTACCTGTACTGGGCATGTTAAGAATGGTGTGTATGTGTGACCAGTCTCACTGTTAGGAATTATCACATAAGTTTTACTTCTCCAGTCCAGTTACACAGCTCTCATGTCTCCCTTTCAGCCGTGGGGGCGTTATAATGTGACGATCAATCCCACTATTCGTTGGTAAAAGAGTAGCCCAAGAGTTGGCGGTGGGTGGTGATGACTAGCTGCCTTCCCTCTACTCTTACACTGCTAAATTAGGGACGGCTAGCACAGATAGCCCTCGAGTAGCTTTGTGCGAAATTCCAAAACAAACAAACAATCTGTGATAATTATTGTTTATTAATATCAAAAATAGAATTCATTACGTGAAGGTGGACTTCCTTTTATAAGAAATATAATCAATTTCTCGCCAAATGGTTTGTTTTATAGAGGGGCCACATTGGGCTTTCTGCTGTGTCCACTGCGAATAATTCAACCTCGGATTTTAACGTTATATGTTCGTGAACTTGTGGTTGTCCCACTGTAAGGGATGGCCAAGTGATTAAGGTGCGCGACACGCGACCTGCGGGTCACGGGTTCAAATACTCGTCTCGCTAAATATGTTCATCCTTTCAGTAGTTAATGTGACGGTCAATCCTACTATTCGCTGGTAGCGCAAGAGTTGGCTGTGGGTGGTGAGGACTAGCTGCCTTCCCTCTAGTCTTACACTGATAAATTAGGGACGGCTCGCGCAGATAGCCCTCGTGCAGCTTTCGCGCGAAATTCAAAACATCTTTCAATAACAATAATCTTCTTGCCCACCATTTCTTTCCCTCAGTGGCTTACTGGCAAGTCTAAAAAACGGGTTTCGATACCTGTGTGTGCACAGGACATATATCCCACTGTGTTATATAAGTAATCTAAAGTAGAGTTTATGTATTGAAGTTAATTATTAAACCTAATATGGGGTGTTTAGAGTTCGGGATATAACTGTAGTTATGTGTGTGTGAATTAATATAAGTAACTAATGTAATATATGTGTGTGTAAATTAATATAAGTAACTAATGTAATATATGTGTGTGGAATTAATATAAGTAACTAATGTAATATATGTGTGTGTGAATTAATATAAGTAACTAATGTAATATATGTGTGTGTGAATTAATATAAGTAACTAATGTAATATATATGTGTGTGAATTAATATAAGTAATTAATGTAATATATATTTGTGTGAATTAATATAAGTAACTAATGTAATATATATGTGTGTGAATTAATATAAGTAACTAATGTAATATATGTGTGTGTGAATTAATATAAGTAACTAATGTAATATATATGTGTGTGAATTAATATAAGTAATTAATGTAATATATATGTGTGTGAATTAATACAAGTAACTAATGTAATATATATATGTGTGAATTAATATAAGTAACTAATTTAATATATGTGTGTGTGAATTAATATAAGTAACTAATGTAATATATGTGTGTGTGAATTAATATAAGTAACTTATGTAATATATATGTGTGTGAATTAATATAAGTAACTAATGTAATATATATGTGTGTGAATTAATATAAGTAACTAATGTAATATATATGTGTGTGTGAATTAATATAAGTAACTAACGTAATATATGTGTGTGTGAATTAATATAAGTAATTTATGTAATATGTGTGTGTGAATTAAGATAAGTAACTAATGTAATATATATGTGTGTGTGAATTAATATAAGTAACTAATGTAATATATGTGTGTGTGTGAATTAATATAAGTAACTAATGTAATATATGTGTGTGTGAATTAATATAAGTAACTTATGTAATATGTGTGTGTGAATTAATATAAGTAACTAATGTAATATATGTGTGTGTGAATTAATATAAGTAACTAATGTAATATATGTGTGTGTGAATTAATATAAGTAACTAATGTAATATATGTGTGCGTGAATTAATATAAGTAACTAATGTAATATATATGTGTGTGTGAATTAATATAAGTAACTAATGTAATATATGTGTGTGTGAATTAATATAAGTAACTAATGTAATATATGTGTGTGTGAATTAATATACATTCTCGAAAATGTACTTTTTTTCATGAGTTTTCTTCGAGTGCTAGTTTCACAGAAGACACAAAGAAACCGAGCCACGGGACGCGAACCATGGACAAACATTTTTATATTGTCTTTTAAAGAAGCAGTTTGTATATTTGCAGAAATTAGATTTATTGGTATCATCTAATACAAAGAGGACCACATACATTGAAAGACACTATATACTTTTCGTGCGAAAAGCAGTCGATAACCTATGGATATAACAGGGTGACAGGTTTGGCTTGGTATACAGCAAACACAAAACTACACAACGGGTTAACTGTGTTCTGCCCACCACGAGGTCAAATCCCGATTTCGTTTTTGCGCCATAAGCCTGCAGACTTACCGCTGAGTGGCCCGGCATGGCCAGGTGGGTTACGGTGTTCGACTCGTAATCTGAGGGTCGCGGGTTCGAATCCCCATCGCACCAAACATGCTCGCCCTTTCAGCCGTGGGACCATTACAATGTTACGGTCAGTCCCACTATTCGTTGGTAAAAGAGTAGCCAAAGAGTTGGCGGTGGGTAGTGACGTCTAGCTATCTTTCCTCTAATTTTTACGCTGTAAAATTAGGGACGGCTAGCGCAGATAGCCCTCGAGTAGCTATGCGCGAAATTCCAAAACAAACAAACCCATCGTCGAAACTTTAAATACTTGGAGTTCACGGCTATAGAAATCAAGGTCATAGGGAGGTCAGTATCGAAAAACATAAGCTCCCTCGTGAGCACTTTTGTTTTCGCTACAGAAGTGTATCATCTTGTTGAAACAGAATAAATTAATTTCTTTTTAGTTACCTAGTTTCTGATTCCCAGGTGTCGTATTCTCAAAACTGAGTTCGTTAGGCCGTGGACCATTTTATTTAGTAGTTAACTGGTAAATCAGTCAGGAAACACGTGTAATAATAACGTACACAAGAAATGTGCAAATAATGCGAAGTTTAACAGTTTCCAAGCTATCAAAGTCTTCTAGTCAACCTCCAGTGATCCTTACCAGATGCCACAGTATCCCACCCAGAATGACTCATGTTAAATTGAAGCTTCAGCCACTTGGTATTATATATCTTGACGGAAAGTCTTTTGAAAATATATCTTGAATAACTTGCGCATAAAACTTAGCTTCCTGTGTAGTTGTGTTTGGGAGGTCTTGAGAGGACGTAAAGGGTAGCAAAATTGACAATTGTCATCTGGCCAGCTGTGTGGCGATAGTTTTTGGAAAATATATTGCGTTGTTTTTTTGTGTGTGTATGCGTTTTTTAGCACGTGTTTTCCTGTTCGGTCTTTTATCGGTCCTTTTTGATAGATAACTGCAATGTCCGATTTGTTATTCTTTATTTTTGTTTTGAATTGCGTGTGAGAAGTGTTTTTAAAGTATCGGTTCTAAGAAGTGCTTTTCACTAACCGTTTTTTGTATTCTTCAGCTACAAGTGGTAGGTATTTGAGAAGAAAGTTTTATTCGTTGTTTTTTATGTAAACATAAATGTAAATGTTTTCGTTAATATTTTGATCTCACTTACGCCTGTACGTACGAAGGCCTACAAAACAAAGTTAATGTGATTAGTTTGAAATTTCTATGGGAAATGCCCTCCTGTTCTGTTCTAGTTAGGAGAGTATCACCTTACGTAGCGAACACAGCTTTACTGTGCTCGTATTTTATTTTCCCTAGCAGAGTTTGAGACCACTTATTCATAACCGAGATACACATTTATCTTGACAATTCTAATAATAATTGAAGGACTGTGTAACTCATTTGACAGCATAAACACTAATTCTATTTCTGGAATTTCATACGACAAAAAATAAGGAGTATTTGTAGGCCACTCATCAAGTGAAAGTCGCGTGAGAACAGACGTGGTTTCAAAATCCGGGATTTTTGCGTGCGTTAAAAAAAAAACGCTTAAGCGGCCTGGCCAGGTAGTTTAGGCGGTCGACTCGTAATCTGAGAGTCCCGGGTTCGAATTCCTGTCACACCAAACATGCTCGCCCTTTCAACCGTGGAAACGTTATAACGTTACGGTCAATCCCAGTATTCGTTGGTAAAAGAGAAGCCCAAGAGTTGGCGGTAGGTGGTGATGACTAGCTGCCTTCACTCTAGTCTTACACTGGTAAATTAGGAACGGCTGGCGCAGATAGCCCTCGAGTAGCTTTGCGTGAAATTAAAAAAAAACAACAACGTTTTATTTGCTGTGTTAGTTAGTTTGTTTTATGTTTTTGTTTCCTGCTCGAAACCAAAAACGTGCTAAATTCGTGTTGTAAATAGAAATACGTGAGCTAAAAGACCACATCAGAGACCATATATCATTCAGGTGTAAGAGTTTGCAATTTTGAACTAATAATCAGAGTGAAGACAAAAGAAACAAACTATCCGGTTTTAGGAACAAATAATAGGATTGACTGTAGTTAATATACAGCGATCGAAGCGCTAAAAATGCAGGTATCATATTCCGCGACAACACGGTTCGAACCTTGGAACTTCTAGTATACATCCCAAATCATAGCCACTCGGTCTCTGTATTATATAAGACTTCCATTTTGAATAGTGTCAACTCTCAACTCAATTTCTCATGACACGAGTCTGATAAGAAAGTCGTTAACCCATTTAAGTTAGCCCACCAGTGGCACAGCAGACTTACAACGCTAGAAACCGGGTTTCGATTCCCGTGATGGGCAGAGCAAAAAGCCTCCCAGTGGCACAATGGAATGTCTACGGACTTACAACGCTAAAAACCGGGTTTCGATTCCCGTGATAGGCAGAGCAAAAAGCTTCCCAGTGGCACAGCGGTATGTCTATGGACTTACAACGCTAAAAACCGTGTTTCAGGGCAGAGCACACATAGCCCATCGTGTAGGTTTGTGCTTAATTCAGAAACAACAACAACTATTTAACTTGCACAGAAAATGGGTGCGTTCACTACTGTTTTCTATATCAGTTGTTTTTTTTTTATTCTGGAAGTTTGTGACAGGCGAAAACATAGAATTACTCGATATGATACAACATGCAGCTTGGGTACATCTCAGAAGGGTCCTAGAATCCTGAACTATATTACTTGTCTCATTTTTACAAGCTCGACAACCATTTCTCCTTCACTGCTATTGATTACCTTAGTACCGACAAATAACGCTAGATGATGCTTGTGCTTAATGTACGTGGTGAACTGAAGTTTTCGCGCGAAGATTCGATACGTTCAAATAGCGCCTTTCTTGCCCTGGTGTTCATTTGTAAAAGGAATCTGATGGATCTTTCTTCCATGATAGTTTCCCGCTAGTACAACGCTAAGATCAAGGGTTCGATTCCCCTCGGTGGATTCAGCAGATAGCCCAATGTGGCTTTGCTATAAGAAAACATATATATATATATAAATACATTCTTTCATTAGACGCCACCTAGCGGTACGATCCAAACGAAAGAAGGTCATCTTGCAATGACCTGGTTTTGTGACAAGATACCTACCGACGAAGACTTCGACATTTTCTGCTCAGCAACGAACGAAATTTTTCTACGGACGAAGTCAATGTTGACCGACTTTCGCCTCTTCATCTTTATGTGCCCGGCATGGCCAGGTGGTTTAAGGCGCTGGACTCGTAATCTGAGGGTCGTGGGTTCGAATCCCCGTCGCACCAAACATGCTCGCCCTTTCAGCCGTGGGGGCGTTATAATGTTACAGTAAGTCCCACTATTCGTTGGCAAAAGAGTAGCACAAGAGTTGGCGGTGAGTGGTGATGACTAGCTTCCTTTCCTCTAGTCTTACACTCCTAAATTATGGACGGCGAGCGCAGATAGCCCTCGTGTAGCTTTTAGCGAAAATTGAAAACAAGCAAACAGAATAAATCACCTTTATGTTTGAATCTAACTTACAGGAAATTAAAAACATCATAAAAGAAGCTTTGAAATTATAGACCTCGTGCAAAATTTGTAGTTTATCTAAAACATTATCGAGTTCCCGTCATTGGTACAGAAAGAGTTTTCCTCATAATGAACTCTGTAAGTGATACAAACCAGCATTCTTAGTTGAGTGCGTTACGTTGCAAAGAACACATTTAACTATAGGAGTCAGCCTTATGTGACAGACGCAGTAAGCGTCAGCTAAACCTAACTCTGTTCTAAAATAACCGTTAATCGCGCACGAAGACGATATGACGAAACTCGATAGTTTCGTGGAACAAAATGTTGAGTAGAACCCAGATTGAGGTCAAAGGGCAACTCATGTAAACACGCATTTCTGCAGTAAGTTACAAATTTAGCTGATTAAAGTGACCACAGAAGTTAATACACTTAAAAAGACAGAACTTTAAAAGCGCAAGAAGTGATTAGTCGGTCAATGTTGGTTTGGGTGAACAAATATTTTGTTTGTAAAATGTTTTTGGTGACTAGTGCCTCAGCAAGTCTGAAGGTGCACGGCACTAAAAGCTGGGTTTCGATACCCGTGATGAGCTCAGAATAGGTAACTTATGAAGATTTGATCTTAACAACAGATAGACGAAACAAACAAAACGACAAATATAGAAATAATACACGAAGTTTCCTTTTCAAAACGATAAACGAAAGTTTGCTTCAAGAAACGCCGTTGAAAAGGTTAATAGGTTACTGACAACACGTGCAATGTATTTCCGAACCAACATATATAAGTATGACCTACGGACAACATGGGACCTCTTGGTCCATCTAAATGTTCCATCAACTCTATAAAACACTGAATCTCAAAAACTCAAATAATTGTGAAGTCTTCCTAACATCGTATAAATAATACTGTTTACATAATGTAGCTTGTACTGTTTATGTAATATAAGTAATACTGTTTATATAATATAAGTAATACTGTTTATGTAATATAAGTAATACTGTTTATATAATATAAGTAATACTGTTTATGTAATATAAGTAATACTGTTTATGTAATATAAGTAATACTGTTTACATAATGTAGCTTGTACTGTTTACATAATTAGCTTGTACTGTTTACATAATATAAGTAATACTGTTTATATAATATAAGTAATACTGTTTATGTAATATAAGTAATACTGTTTATATAATATAAGTAATACTGTTTATGTAATATAAGTAATACTGTTTATGTAATATAAGTAATACTGTTTACGTAATATAAGTAATACTGTTTATATAATATAAGTAATACTGTTTATATGTGTAATATTGTTTATGTAATGTAATACTGTTTATATGTGTAATATTGTTTATGTAATGTAATACTGTTTACGTAATATAAGTAATACTGTTTATATAATATAAGTAATACTGTTTATATGTGTAATATTGTTTATGTAATGTAATACTGTTTACGTAATATAAGTAATACTGTTTATATAAGTTATACTGTTTACATAATGTAATTACGTTAGCTATACCACGTTGTGTTTGAAATGTAACTTTATTTTTGGATTAGTTTTGCAAAAGGAAAAAAAACAACAACAATAACTAGCATGTTGCAGAAGAATGATTCGTGTTCCAAATTGATTTAGCGTGAAAAAATATTTCACACTTAGAGGGGTCATTGTTGGTCTGTTAGACACACTGCCAAACTTGACCTTACTTATCCTGGTCGCTAGGAAGTCGCACAATTTTCTTTACAGTTTGTTTATTTGTTTTTGAATTACGGGTAAAGCTACTCGTAAGCTATATCCGCTAAACGTCGCTAATTAAAACGATAGACTAGAATAAAGGCAGCAAGTTAACATCACCCGCCGTCAACTGTTGGGCTACTGTTTTACAATGAACAGTAAGATTGAACTTCTAGTGTTCAAACCACCAGCATAATACAAACACACACCCAAATTAGGCCTGAGAAGTCTGTTAATTGTGTAAATATTATTCAACACCAGGTTTCCCAAACTGTATTTAAAGGTAAATAAACTTGCTTTTGCAAACCGTCTGTAATGCTGTGAACAAATAATCGAATTATCCCAGAATATAAGGAATGAAAGATGTTTTAAAATTAATTTAACGTAATTTATTTGCTTATTATTTTACATTATTCGATTAAGGAAACTATAATATTATATCGCTAAAGTCAACCGTGAGATTTCACACCAGTACTTATATATATGTTGACAATGCTTGCCGTGTTTTTTAATAAGTAATTTTAAATAATTTTAGGGGGTATACAAGATCTATCTAACAGTCTATTTTCTCGGCATGTTGACAGACAGACATTCAAAACACAGGATAACATTAATTCTTATTAAACAATGTACGACAACGCTACTCAAGTTATATTAAATTTCAACAGACGAAGAGAATCTTTAGTGGGCATATACGGCATAAGAAACACAATCAACCACACGAGATTATTTATATATGTTACATCGCATCATAAAACTATATATATATATATATATATATATGCAATTCAGAACAAAATTAACATAAAACATACTGCCTGTAACAAATGGCAAATCATCTACGAGATTTCGAACATGCAATGAAGATATTGAATATACTCAAAGCTGTTGTTATTGTTTTGAATTAAGTACAAAGCTAGACAATGGCTATCTATGCTCTGCCCACCACGGGTATCGAAAACCGGATTTTAGCGTTGTAAGTCCGCAGACATACCGCTGAGCCAATGGGGGGCTATACTCAAAGCAATGCAAAAATGAAGACAACGTTAGAGACACAGCTCAATAAGTCATGAAGACCAAATATAACAGTAGTTCATTCGTACCATAAGAAGTGTTTTAAGATTGAAATGATTCGTGAGAGTTGAGACTTGAATTCATGGACTGTGATTTAGAGACGCAACCACCACCATTTCTCAGCCTGTCTGATTTCCGTATGTTCTTCATGAGGCACTGTTTATTGGTAAAAGGTCAATTGAAACGAAAATACCCATCACTAAGCTAAGCACTAGCGCTTTTACAAACATCAGGAAAGCGCTTTTAATTGGTAAGAATTAGTCACGTATGATCTGTTATCTTAGAATTTCTGTTTCTCTTATTAGATCTCCCAATCTAACAGGTGTACCACGATAAATCCATTTTTAACAGGTTACACTATGCCTTCTGTAATGTTGAAAAGTTACTTTTTAACATGATACGACATGTATTGAGACGTATTACCGTGTCAGGTGATACAATGTATTTCCAAATATGCTGTATACATTTCTTTTATGCGTATGAATCTAAATAAGCTACCTTGAAATCATTATATCTTGAAGGAAAACACAAGTTTACGAATGAATTGTGAACGTTTCTAGAATTAGTTTCATTACTGAGAGTAATTGTGTTACGTTTACTTATAGAATTCCAAATACCAATTATGTAGTGAGAAATAACAGGCCGATACTAGTTGTGTGAGACCAACAATAAGTAGGGTGTTTACTGTATCAACTTGTGTCAGGTCACTGGTTTAATATTAGCTGTGTAATACCAACAATAACTACGGTGTTTACTGTATCAAATTGTGTCAGGTCACAGGTTTAATATTAGCTGTGTGATACCAACAAAAACTACGGTGTTTACTGTATCAACTTGTGTCAGGTCACTGGTTTAATATTAGCTGTGTGATACCAACAATAACTACGGTGTTTACTGTATCAACTTGTGTCAGGTCACTGGTTTAATATTAGCTGTGTGATACCAACAAAACTACGGTGTTTACTGTATCAACTTGTGTCAGGTCACTGGTTTAATATTAGCTGTGTGATACCAACAATAACTACGGTGTTTACTGTATCAACTTGTGTCAGGTCACTGGTTTAATATTAGCTGTGTGATACCAACAATAACTACGGTGTTTACTGTATCAACTTGTGTCAGGTCACTGGTTTAATATTAGCTGTGTAATACCAACAAAAACTACGGTGTTTACTGTATCAACTTGTGTCAGGCCACTGGTTTAGTATTAGCTGTGTGATACCAACAAAAACTACGGTGTTTACTGTATCAACTTGTGTCAGGTGTTTAATATATGTGTGTGTGAATTAATATAAGTAACTAATGTAATATATATGTGTGTGTGAATTAATATAAGTAACTAATGTAATATATATATGTGTGTGAATTAATATAAGTAACTAATGTAATATATGTGTGTGTGTGAATTAATATATGTAACTAATGTAATATATGTGTGTGTGTGAATTAATATAAGTAACTAATGTAATATATATATGTGTGTGAATTAATATATGTAACTAATGTAATATATGTGTGTGTGAATTAATATGTAACTAACGTAATATATGTGTGTGTGAATTAATATAAGTAACTAATGTAATATATGTGTGTGTGAATTGATATGTAACTAATGTAGTATATGTGTGTGTGTGAATTAATATAAGTAACTAATGTAATATATGTGTGTGAATTAATATAAGTAACTAATGTAATATATGTGTGTGTGTGAATTAATATAAGTAACTAATGTAATATATGTGTGTGTGTGAATTAATACAATAACTAATGTAATATATGTGTGTGAATTAATATAAGTAACCAATGTAATATATGTGTGTGTGTGAATTAATATGTAACCAATGTAATATATGTGTGTGAACTGATATGTAACTAATGTAGTATATGTGTGTGAATTAATATAAGTAACTAATGTAATATATGTGTGTGAATTAATATAAGTAACTAATGTAATATATATGTGTGTGAATTAATACAAGTAACTAATGTAATATATATATGTGTGAATTAATATAAGTAACTAATGTAATATATGTGTGTGTGAATTGATATGTAACTAATGTAGTATATGTGTGTGTGAATTAATATAAGTAACTAATGTAATATATGTGTGTGAATTAATATAAGTAACTAATGTAATATATGTGTGTGTGTGAATTAATATAAGTAACTAATGTAATATATGTGTGTGTGTGAATTAATACAATAACTAATGTAATATATGTGTGTGTGAATTAATATAAGTAACTAATGTAATATATGTGTGTGTGTGAATTAATATAAGTAACTAATGTAATATATGTGTGTGTGAATTGATATGTAACTAATGTAGTATATGTGTGTGTGAATTAATATAAGTAACTAATGTAATATATGTGTGTGTGAATTAATATAAGTAACTAATGTAATATATGTGTGTGTGTGAATTAATATAAGTAACTAATGTAATATATGTGTGTGTGTGAATTAATACAATAACTAATGTAATATATGTGTGTGTGTGAATTAATATAAGTAACTAATGTAATATATGTGTGTGTGAATTAATATAAGTAAGTTAGAAACACTGCCAAACTTGACCTTACTTATCCTGGTCGCTAAGAAGTCGCACAATTTTCTTTACAGTTTGTTTATTTGTTTTTGAATTACGGGTAAAGCTACTCGTAAGCTATATCCGCTAAACGTCGCTAATTAAAACGATAGACTAGAATAAAGGCAGCAAGTTAACATCACCCGCCGTCAACTGTTGGGCTACTGTTTTACAATGAACAGTAAGATTGAACTTCTAGTGTTCAAACCACCAGCATAATACAAACACACACCCAAATTAGGCCTGAGAAGTCTGTTAATTGTGTAAATATTATTCAACACCAGGTTTCCCAAACTGTATTTAAAGGTAAATAAACTTGCTTTTGCAAACCGTCTGTAATGCTGTGAACAAATAATCGAATTATCCCAGAATATAAGGAATGAAAGATGTTTTAAAATTAATTTAACGTAATTTATTTGCTTATTATTTTACATTATTCGATTAAGGAAACTATAATATTATATCGCTAAAGTCAACCGTGAGATTTCACACCAGTACTTATATATATGTTGACAATGCTTGCCGTGTTTTTTAATAAGTAATTTTAAATAATTTTAGGGGGTATACAAGATCTATCTAACAGTCTATTTTCTCGGCATGTTGACAGACAGACATTCAAAACACAGGATAACATTAATTCTTATTAAACAATGTACGACAACGCTACTCAAGTTATATTAAATTTCAACAGACGAAGAGAATCTTTAGTGGGCATATACGGCATAAGAAACACAATCAACCACACGAGATTATTTATATATGTTACATCGCATCATAAAACTATATATATATATATATATATATGCAATTCAGAACAAAATTAACATAAAACATACTGCCTGTAACAAATGGCAAATCATCTACGAGATTTCGAACATGCAATGAAGATATTGAATATACTCAAAGCTGTTGTTATTGTTTTGAATTAAGCACAAAGCTAGACAATGGCTATCTATGCTCTGCCCACCACGGGTATCGAAAACCGGATTTTAGCGTTGTAAGTCCGCAGACATACCGCTGAGCCACTGTGGGGCTATTCTCAAAGCAATGCAAAAATGAAGACAACGTTAGAGACACAGCTCAATAAGTCATGAAGACCAAATATAACAGTAGTTCATTCGTACCATAAGAAGTGTTTTAAGACTTGAAATGATTCGTGAGAGTTGAGACTTGAATTCATGGACTGTGATTTAGAGACGCAACCACCACCATTTCTCAGCCTGTCTGATTTCCGTATATTCTTCATGAGGCACTGTTTATTGGTAAAAGGTCAATTGAAACGAAAATACCCATCACTAAGCTAAGCACTAGCGCTTTTACAAACATCAGGAAAGCGCTTTTAATTAGTAAGAATTACTCACGTATGTTCTGTTATGTTATGTATCTTAGATCTCCCAATCTAACAGGTGTACCACGATAAATCCATTTTTAACAGGTTACACGATGCCTTCTGTAATGTTGAAAAGTTACTTTTTAACATGATACGACATGTATTGAGACGTATTACCGTGTCAGGTGATACAATGTATTTCTAAATATGCTGTATACATTTTTATTATGCGTATGAATCTAAATAAGCTACCTTGAAATCATTATATCTTGAAGGAAAACACAAGTTTACGAATGAATTGTGAACGTTCCTAGAATTAGTTTCATTACTGAGAGTAATTGTGTTACGTTTACTTATAGAATTCCAAATACCAATTATGTAGTGAGAAATAACAGGCCGATACTAGTTGTGTGAGACCAACAATAAGTAGGGTGTTTACTGTATCAACTTGTGTCAGGTCACAGGTTTTATATTAGCTGTGTGATACCAACAATAACTACGGTGTTTACTGTGTCAAGTTGTGTCAGGTCACTGGTTTTATATTAGCTGTGTGATACCAACAATAACCACGGTGTTTACTGTATCAACTTGTGTCAGGTCACAGGTTTTATATTAGCTGTGTGATACCAACAAAAACTACGGTGTTTACTGTATCAACTTGTGTCAGGTCACAGGTTTTATATTAGCTGTGTGATACCAACAATAACTACGGTGTTCACTGTATCAACTTGTGTCAGGCCGATACTTTAATACTAGTTGTGTGAGACCAACAATAAGTAGGGTGTTTACTGTATCAACATGTGTCAGGTCACAGGTTTAATATTAGCTGTGTGATACCAACAATAACTATGGTGTTTACTGTATCAACTTGTATCAGGTCACAGGTTTAATATTAGCTGTGTGATACCAACAATAACTACGGTGTTCACTGTATCAACCTGTATCAGGTCATTGGTTTAATATTAGCTACGTGATACCAACAATAATTACGGTGTTTACTGTACCAACTTGTGTCAGGTCACTGGTTTAACATTAGCTGTGTGATAACAACAATAACTACGGTGTTTACTGTATCAACTTGTGTCAGTTCACAGGTTTAATATTAGCTCTGTGATACCAACAAAAACTACGGTGTTTACTGTATCAACTTGTATCAGGGCACAGGTTTAATATTAGCTGTGTGATACCAACAATAACTACGGTGTTTACTGTATCAACTTGTATCAGGTCACTGGTTTAATATTAGCTGTGTGATACCAACAAAACTACGGTGTTTACTGTATCAACTTGTATCAGGTCATTGGTTTAATATTAGCTACGTGATACTCAACAATAAGTAGGGTGTTTATTGTATCAACTTGTATCAGGTCACTGGTTTAATATTAGCTGTGTGATAACAACAAAAACTACGGTGTTTACTGTATCAACTTGTATCAGGGCACAGGTTTAATATTAGCTGTGTGATACCAACAATAACTACGGTGTTTACTGTATCAACTTGTATCAGGTCACTGGTTTAATATTAGCTGTGTGATACCAACAAAAACTACGGTGTTTACTGTATCAACTTGTATCAGGTCATTGGTTTAATATTAGCTACGTGATACTAACAATAAGTAGGGTGTTTATTGTATCAACTTGTATCAGGTCACTGGTTTAATATTAGCTGTGTGATAACAACAAAAACTACGGTGTTTACTGTATCAACTTGTGTCAGGTCACTGGTTTAATATTAGCTGTGTGATACCAACAATAACTACGGTGTTTACTGTATCAACTTGTGTCAGGCCGATACTTTAATACTAGTTGTGTGATACCAACAATAAGTAGGGTGTTTATTGTATCAACTTGTATCAGGTCACAGGTTTAATATTAGCTGTGTGATACCAACAATAACTACGGTGTTTACTGTATCAACTTGTATCAGGTCACAGGTTTAATATTAGCTGTGTGATACCAACAATAACTACGGTGTTTACTGTATCAACCTGTATCAGGTCATTGATTTAATATTAGCTACGTGATACCAACAATAATTACGGTGTTTACTGTATCAACTTGTGTCAGGTCACTGGTTTAATATTAGCTGTGTGATAACAACAATAACTACGGTGTTTACTGTATCAACTTGTGTCAGTTCACAGGTTTAATATTAGCTGTGTGATACCAACAAAAACTACGGTGTTTACTGTATCAACTTGTATCAGGTCACAGGTTTAATATTAGCTGTGTGATACCAACAATAACTACGGTGTTTACTGTATCAACTTGTATCAGGTCACTGGTTTAATATTAGCTGTGTGATACCAACAAAAACTACGGTGTTTACTGTATCAACTTGTATCAGGTCATTGGTTTAATATTAGCTACGTGATACCAACAATAATTACGGTGTTTATTGTATCAACTTGTGTCAGGTCACTGGTTTAATATTAGCTGTGTGATACCAACAATAACTACGGTGTTTACTGTATCAACTTGTATCAGGTCACTGGTTTAATATTAGCTGTGTGATACCAATAATAACTACGGTGTTTACTGTATCAACTTGTGTCAGGTCACTGGTTTAATATTAGCTGTGTGATACCAACAATAATTACGGTGTTTACTGTATAAACTTGTATCAGGCCACTGGTTTAATACTAGTTGTGTGATACCAACAATAAGTAGGGTGTTTACTGTATCAACTTGTGTCAGGTCACTGGTTTAATATTAGCTGTGTGATACCAACAATAATTACGGTGTTTACTGTATAAACTTGTATCAGGCCACTGGTTTAATACTAGTTGTGTGATACCAACAATAACTACGGTGTTTACTGTATCAACTTGTATCAGGTCACTGGTTTAATATTAGCTGTGTGATACCAACAATAATTACGGTGTTTACTGTATAAACTTGTATCAGGCCACTGGTTTAATACTAGTTGTGTGATACCAACAATAAGTACGGTGTTTACTGTATCAACTTGTGTCAGGTCACTGGTTTAATATTAGCTTTGTGATACCAACAATAGCTACGGTGTTTACTGTATCAACTTGTATCAGGTCACTGGTTTAATATTAGCTATGTAATACATTATGACAGTTATAAGAGATCCTTTCTCTGTATATCAGTTATATGATAGTACCTGGGGTTTTATTCTAGATTCTGCACAGATCGACAGGACGTTTAGGACTAATTACCACAGCTACCGTTTCAGGTGATGATAATAGTTATATACGAAGGACTAACCGAGTTGAAGACGAAAGATAAATGTCGTTCTTTGTTTCTAATCTACTTTTGTAAGTTAGATTCAACAACATTTTCTGTCTTTTACTGGGACAACAATAACTCTGTAGTCTTAAAATTCTAAAATCCTGGATTCAATTCTCCGCCGCGAACACCACAGATATTCTTATGGTTTTTACCGTTACACAAACAAACGAACGTTCAACTAGCCATTCGTTACCTACTTCGTGTTTGTTTCTTCTGACCCAAAACAAAACAAACTGGCAACATCAAACGAACAGAGAGATAAGGAACTGCCTTCCCACAATGTTGGTGAATATTTAAATAATATCTGGTCCTCTTACCTGGAACAGCCTGTGTAACAAGACAAGGGGTCCGGGGCCATTCTGCAAAGTCAGACGAGAAATGTTTCGTTTCGATAAACAAATCAGAAACTGTCGCAGAAACTTTACAAAAAATTGATTTGTTTCGGGTACAAATAAAGACACGCCACCTGGTTGTTCGTATGACTATCTCCCCCTCGCATGCAATGAAACAGTCGAAATGCTCATAATTATTTCTAGTGAAGCGTTATATACAGGTAGTAAATTATAACATGTTGAAAAAGGCTAAATATATTGTCGAATATCTTATGTTAGGCTTACAAATTATACAAAAAGTTATTACTTGACGATATGGTTTGTTTTTTGGATGGCGTCAGTGTTTGTAAAAATAGAGGGCGTAATGGATTGTCCATCATCCACGTGAAACGTGTGTGTTTTTCTTATAGCAAAGCCACATCGGGCTATCAGCCCACCGAGGGGAATCGAACCCCTGATTTTAGCGTTATAAATCCGGAGACATACCGCTGTACTAGCGGGGGGCCCACGTGAAGCACGTTTCGTTCGTGGTTGCTGACCCGAAATAACTCTGCAGTATTTCTATTAAACGTTAATCTTTCTTATATTTGGTCATTTTCTTAAAAAATAAAAAAAAAAAAAAAAAAAAAATCTCTTTTCAAACTCATCTCTCACTCAGTCTGGCACAAACAGCGAGAAATGAACAAAACCAATCGTAATGTTTTCAATGATTTAACTGCATTATAACATTTGTCTGTTGAGTGGCTGTCATGTTTTCGATCGTCTGCTAATTGGTTATTATATTTTTCTTTGAATGTTTATTGGTTGCTATTCTTTCTTTGTCTCTTTATTGGTTGTTACGTTTTCGTTTTTCTATTGATTGGGCGATATGTGTTGATTTTTAACGTTCGCATAACTCGTGTGTATAAAGAAACCAAATTCAACAAATTAAATGTTTTTCTTTACGGCGTTAAAAACTTCCATATTAATCCAAGACCCTAATGTTTGTAGTTTGTACCCTGGGAATCTTTTCAGTTGATGGAGTGTTTTTTGTTTCGGTTTGTTTTTGAGTTAAAACAACAAATTATATGTATATATTTTTTTTCAAATACGTTGTAGACTGAAGTATTGTAACTGGTGAATCGATAAATGGTACCATAGACAAAAATGATTAGGAATATACCAGGGTATTAACCTGTTTGGTAAAAGAAGGTGTTCAACATGTACAATGTACAGACAGCAAGTAATACGTGTTAATGTATAAAAAACTCTTGGACTAATGCGTATTAATGTATCTTCTGCAAAGGTGGTGGCCCGGCATAGCCAGGTGGGTTAAGACCCTCGAGTCGTGATCCGAGGGTCGCGGGTTCGAATCCCTGTCATACCAATCATCCTCACCCTTTTAGCCGTGGGAGCGTTATAATGTGACGGTAAATCCCACTATTCGTTGCTAAAAGAGTAGCCCAAGAGTTGGCGGTGGGTGGTGATGACTAGCTGCTTTTCCTCTGGTCTTACACTGCAAAAATTAGGGACGGCTAGCGCAAATAGCCTTCGTGTAGCCTTGCGCAAAATTCCAAAAGAAACAAGCAAAGGTGGCGGACCGAGAAGGGATGGGCGACACTTGTCCCAAATGTTGACTCGATATCATAGGGCTCCTCCAGAGAAAAAATAGATAAATTTGTATAATTAACTGGAGAAATCGTTGAACCATATTTGAATTTAACTGTCAGGGTTAATACGGCCCTTAAATTCAAATATGTCCCGCCGCATATGTTTCTGTGATGCAAAAAGGTAAAAATGTACATGTAACAGGAAGTTTGACAGGATATAGCACATTCTTGCACTGCTCTATCCTGTGTGATCACATTTGGACATTTGTGCATTACGTGTCTGACTATTTATAGTTAGTTACTGACATCCATATTGGAAGTTCTGTTAGCTCTAAACCAATTAAAGTTCTCTGTATTTTCTAAAACCGTATTGTAAGTTTTACTAACTCAAAATTAATTAACATTCTCTATATTTACCAACAACCATAATGTAAGTTCTATTAACCCTAGACCAGTTAAAATTCAATATACTTATTACAATCATACTGTAAGTTGTATTAAACATGTGACACTTTTAAATTTCAGAAAGTGAAAATATGAAACCCCTGAACGAAGGTTCGTGCACCAATATTACTAAATTATTTAATACGACAATACAATTTGTATTTCATATGTATTGTAAAAACTTAATCATTTTATGTATAATACTTTCATATTTCCCATTTTTTTTCTTATAGCTTAGTGGTTAGTGTGCCGGGCTGCGTATCGAAAAGTCCCACTAAATTTAATGTTGTGATGTTCCTGAACATATGCATTATGAGAGAAACCGTCACTGAAGTTATTCGATTCCAAATTTTTGTGTCGGCGAGCGCTACTTTCCTTTAGCTAGTAGTTTAATACTTATGGGTAACTCTGTATCTGACCCCAGAGATCAGAGGATAAGTTTTAATCGTGAGACGTTCGTGATCAAGAAAAGTTATAACTCGTAAACATTACAGTGGTTATTGAAAATGGAAAGAGAAAAAAAAAACAAGTATTTTAGTGTTTCTCGTGCTTTCAATTCTATTAAAATAACAATACATTTAAGAACTCAGTTGGTGTTGGTTTGAGTGGCCGAAAATGTGATCTCTCTTTAAAAATTAGAAGATGTGGTAACATTCACCGATTACGAATGTTTACATGTGTTCTTCACGTGAAATATTAAGCAGAAGTTTCATATTAATATGATTTTGTTTTCTGTTGGAACTGAACAGAAGGAAGACAACTCGTCAACAGCACCGCATCACCTATAATTCACCCTTCAACAACTTGAAATGCTCGGAATATTTTAGAGTATTAAAAACATTCGCACTCGCCTTGCTAGCTCCGAAATCCAGAGCTCTACAACAGGGCCGCGCTCAGCACATGTTCTTTAAATATTAAGGATACCAATAGCAGAAACGTTCCTGTTGAAACTCCCGAAAACATCCAATACAGATATCTTACACGTACAAGCTAAACGTTCATATAGATGGTTTATGAAAATATTATTAGTTTCATACATATACCTTTGAAATATACCAAAAGATCCACAAAGATACCTTTGGAACATGCCAGAAACTCCATACAAATATTTTAGGTGCATAGAAAAAAACATACACGTCAGAGACAAACTTAAGAAGGCCACCAAAATGAAATATAAATATTTCTATTTACATTCATATTAAAGTGCAAGTCGACAAGCAACGTTTTGTTTGTTGATTTATAAGTTCGTTGAATAATCATGTTGGTCACCGATTCATCAAACACGATAGTCCAATCGTTGGTGTGGATTAAGGCTATATGTTAAAAGGTTTGACGTGAACTATATCTAATTATGGTAAAAAACTACAGAACGTTGGAACTCTGGAATCGTTTCCTAAATGTTGCAGAATAATTTCAAATCTTACTTTAGGTGAAGGAAAGTACAAGAACTTAGATTGAAAGAAAGCACGTACCAGCACTTTTGCCAGTTTTTCATCACATTAAAACAACGGCATTAGAGAAGGCCCCCTAGTGGCACAGCAGTATGTTTGCAAACTCACGCTACGAGGAACCGGGTTTCGATAGCCATGATGAGCAGAGCACAGATAGCCCATTGTGTAGCTTTGTGCTTAATTCTAAATAATCGCATAATGGAAGGCTTAAAAATAGAGATGCTCACTTACACTACGTTGATGGAGCTGCCGATAAAGTTCAAAGGTCAGTTACGGTTTTGTAGCAGACGTGCAATATTCTTCGATTTTTCGCGTTAAAAGCTCCATCTGTCTTTAATTTTCTGCATAAAATATTCCCAGGATTAACTTTGATGCCATTAGTAAGAACGTTGAAACAGGCTTAGAAGTCCATAAAATATCGGTTAGTCTTAAAACCTAATTGCCCGTTTATATTTCAAGTTATAAATTTAAAAACGAAGAAAGAGTCTTCTAATGATATTGAAATGTAAATTTGATCTATCATCCTGCTTAAAGAGAATATAAAGTTTTGATTATTATCCTGGGCTGAATGAAAAAGGTAAAGTGGAAATTCTTTAGACTGAACTTTGTTAGACAGATTTATCAATAACTCTGTCAACCAAGCTTCCAACAGTATGACACATCCAATCTTTGAATAAAAGCAAATAAAACATTCTATAGTTGGAATACGAATAGAAATTACATTATAATATTTGTAGATGACTTACTTCCCCCCTGCTAGTACAGCGGTATGTCTCCGGATTTACAACGCTAAAATCAGGGGTTAGATTCCCCTCGGTGGGCTGAGCAGATAGCCCTTTGTGGCTTTGCTATACGAAAAAAAAAACCACACACAAACACAGATGACTTACTTCTAATTAAGGCTTAATGTGTTTTCAAGCCAATAAGGAGGAAACCAACTTGTTTTAACCCCGTAATTTCGAAGAGCAAAATAATTTGTTGGTCAACAAAGATACACGTGTTTAAGTTTCTAAGAAACACGACTTTGAAATCTTGCAAGCATTTTCTGCTTTCCTGTAACATCTAGGGGGTGGGGGTGAAATAGTAACATCTGGGGGGTCGGGGAGATACCGATGGTCAAAAGAAACTTCATCATCAAGGAAAAAAGTTATTAATAAGTGGATTATGGGAAGTTAATTATAGTATTAACTGCTATATAAAGGGTATACCTTAGAGCATAGAAGAACAATTACTGTAGTAGATACTACATAAAACATATGCGTTAGAAACACAGTAGAACAAGTGTAGCAGCTGCTACGTGGTGACACAATAGAACAGTTATTGTCTTATAACTGTTATCTAAAGGACGTGACTGAGTAATTCCTATTTTGACTGCAATGAAACTCGTCAGAAAATGTCCACTTGAGAAACGCCGACGAATGTGTCTTGTGCGATAGCTTTTTTGAGTGAGAGATGCTTGAATAGACGGAAGAAAACTCTTATAGAATCTTATCTGACTTTACAATCCACTGTTTTCATCTCGTCATGGCTTTTCTTTGTGTACTGCCTTAGGTTAATAGGAAGCACACATAAGAATTATATCTTTTCAATATAAACCTTCGTGTTAGATTTTGTCGTATTCAGGACGGACACAGTCCAGTAATTTCGTACTAGTGTTATTCCTATTCATACGTTCTGGCACGGGTCGTAGGTTCGAATCTCCCTCCCCGCACGTGCTCGCCCTGTTAGTCGTGGGTGCGTTAATATGTGATGGATTATCCCTCTATTCATTGGTGAAATAAGAGCCCAAGAGTTGGCGGTGGATGATGTTGACTGTCTTCCTTCCCTCTAGTCTATCACGGGTATTAGGGACGGATAGAGCAGGTAGCCCACGTGTGGTTTTCCGCGAAATTCAAAACTAAGAAAGCATATTCAGTATTTGTATGGTTCTATATTCGGTATTTGTATGGTTCTATGGGGTTAAGTATATTGCGCTGATACTATTTTGTCACTTAACAACAGCAGAAAATATAAAATTTCGGTGGAACAGAATGTATCAAAACTACATTATGACATTCAATAGCGTTTTAGAGGTAGTGCGATAACACCGACAACCGATTACTGGGAAGGGCGTGTAACACCCAAATTCCTACGCAATGTATTCTTGCACTAAATAGGAGTTCGGATTACGGAATTTGAATTTTTCATAAGTGTGGTGTTTTCTGACAGAGGAGCATCCGCGAACAAAAGTGCCATTGACACAATTTGTTCACGTGCGTATCACAATCAAAGAGGATTACCATCTCTTAATGGGGCCAACAGAGTGTGGATTCACAAAAATAAGACACACAGCCGTTTCTCCCATACAGTAGTGGCATGTCTCAAGCTGCTGAGGGGCTAAACTAGTCTGGACGCAGTGAACGATGAGAAACCGTAATTTTCATACACTAGATGAATTATGGAAACCAAGTATGGAAACGTGGTGTGGTTTGAACATGATGGCATAACGAGAAAACTTTTATTTTTGTAATGGATACAACGCTGCAGAGCTATTGTCAAAATGCACGGTCGACAGACAGAATATGACAGGCCTGGTGAGTTTCAAAGTTCTGTTTTTGATATCACAAACCAAATCCTTTTTATATATGTCCATAACGTAATTACTTTATCATAGATAAATAAACTCTTATCAAATACAAATGTTCAGAGTTCGCTCTAGAGTCGGTGATAAATAAATCAGTGCAATAGCTACTGGATATATTAATAAAACATAAAGAATCCGTCACCAAACACGCAACTTATACGTTATTATAGTCATCTCGATTGTTTTATTGATTTTAGCGGCAAGCTTGACGGGTTAATATTAGATGAATATTGTAGATAAAAGGTTATTTACCACTCCTTGCTTATTTCTATAGTAGGTATCAAAGTACCAATCATGAGTTATTGAAAATTATGGATAATAGGCTTAATGCTTATATCTATTTGCCGATTATTATTATTATATTCATTCTCTATTTTAATTTTATCTGTCCCATAGATATGGTTCTATTATGTAAGTAAGCTATCAGTAAATGACTCGTTAAACCGGCCTATAGTTGTAGAATAATATTTTGATTAACGCGTAAGAAGCGGTCACCTCTGGCGGCTCAATGTGACAAGGAGTTATAACCCTAAAAATCGGGTTAGAAAATCGGTCTGAGCATAGTAAAGATAGCCCATTGTTTGAATTCAAGATTAACAACAGATAAACTTAAGAGCATAAATAATTCGCGTCAGCTCGTTGCTAAATGGTGAACTTCAAAATATATACCGCTAGAATTCGGGATTCTATCCAGCTTTGTTTGTTTGTTTGTTTTGAATTTCGCGCAAAGCTACACGAGGACTATCTGTGCTAGCCGTCCCTAATTTAGTAGTGTAAGACTAGAGGGAAGGCAGCTAGTTATCACCACCCACCGCCAACTCTTGGGCTACTCTTTTACCAACGAATAGCGGAACTGACCGTCACTTTATAATGTCCTCATGGCTGAAAGGGCGAGCATATTTGGTGCGACGGGAATTCGAACCCGCGACCCTCGGATTACGAGTCGAAAGCCTTAACCCACCTGGCCATTTCAAGCCATACAATGAGTCTAAAATTGCACTTGTATTCAACAATTATAATAAAATGTCTTGTAGTCATTTTGAAATGACATATCTTCACATACAAAGCACATGAAATGTGTTAAAGAGGCTCCAGATAAGGTATGTACGAATTCCTTCTCCACAGACAAAGATTAAGTGGATATGAAATCGAATGAATGATTTGAACATGGCGGCCTTTCCAACTCTGCCTCTATGATGACCAAATGATGCGTGCGTGGCACCTGTACCATTTCAATGGACGAAAGGTACGCTGAAATTCATAAAGTGTGGAAGAGATGGTCCACACACCCCCATCCAATTTATTGTGTTATCGTTGTTATAATCTACATTTTTTTTATAAACTGTCCTTACCGTTCCTACTAGAAGTGTTGAAAGTACATTGTAAAAATTACATAATTACCTTCCCACTGTATGATGGCAGTATTATTGAAGGATTGAAAGTACATTGTAAATATTATATAATTACCTTCCCACTGTATGATGGCAGTATTATTGAAGGATTGAAAGTACATTGTAAATATTATATAATTACCTTCCCACTTTATGATGGCAGCTGGAGTTCCATAAAAGGAAAATGCAATTTTTATCGTCAGCTGGCCCATTCACAGAAATTAACTCCATTTTCTCTAAAAATGAATAATAAATACACAAGGCAGTTGATGTAAGTTGTTATAACGATCAAGTTAACTGCAAATGTTCTCAGTGTCAAATAATTTAAATCGTGACTAAGGAAAATAAGATAGCACTTGAAAATAGTATATATTCGGAACACTGTAAATTACAGTTTGATTTAAATGGCTTATCAGTCAAATTAGGGTCACATTTGACAATGACACCGATTGTTCGCATGGACATTACTCAGCTTTGACCATCTTTCTCGGCTACGTAACGAAAGTATCACGAAATCTCACCGTTAGGGGTTTTAGTTTTCTACAACAAACTAATATTCATCATCAAAACATTTCTTCCTATAACCTGCAATACTGGTCTTTTGATTTGTTCGTTTCAAACTAAACACGAAGGGCTATCTGTGCTCTGCCCACCACGGGTATCGAAACCTGATTTATATCGTTGTAAGTCCCAACTCCAATTGTTTTTACCATTCTTGTTATCATTTGATCTTCCGTCACTAGCGAGGAGAAGAGAGACTGTTCGTCCTAAAAAGAACCCACGGCTTAACACCTAACTCTCTGTTCTACTGAGCATACGTATTTGTTAATGAGGAGTCGCATATCTTATATTTCCTGAAGTAAAACTTGTAATCCAGTCAGTTACTTCATTTTTCTTTCCTTGTCGTTTCTCTCAGTGCAGAATTACACCATGAATTACACCGTGAGGAATCAAACCTCGGATTGTTGCGTCGTAACTCTATAGACTTGCTATAAGTTGTTTTCAAATTAAACAAATTTCGCGATAAGCCAACATTTATTCACACGTGTTTAGTCACATTATTGTAAGAATTGTAGTTTTTCTTTTGTTCTGAGTAACTATGTAAGAAACAATGGGTCGCTGTGTTCCAAGGTACCAAACTTTTGACATATAGGTTGAGTTTTGGTTTGTTTTTTAATTTCTTGCAAATCTGCACAAGGGCTATCTTCGCTAGCCGTGCCTAATTGAGCAGTGTAAGACTAGTAAGAAGGCAACTACTCATCACCATCCTCCGCCAATTTTTGTGCTACTCTTTTACCAATGAATGGTGGGATTGACTGTCAAGGGTGAGCATGTTTGATGTGACGGGGATTCGAACCCACGACCTTCGAATCAGGAGTCGAGTGCCTCAACTACTCGGCCATGCCAGGCCTAGGTTGAGAATGTTTGTTTACTGAATTCACGTTGTAATCTTCTGCGAATGTAAGAACTGTAAAATTTAATTAATCAGTCATGTGATGATTGAAAAGTTGAGACGTCTGAACTGCAACATTAATTAGTAAATTAATGGAGGACATAATTCATTGTGCGACTCGTAATTCGAGGGTCGTGGGTTCGAATCCCGATCGCACCAAACATGCTCGCCCTCCCAGCCGTGGGGGCGTTATAATGTGACGGTCAATCCCACTGTTCGTTGGTAAAAGAGTAGCCCAAGAGTTGGCGATGGGTGGTGATGACTAGCTGTCTTACACTGCTAAATTAGGGACGGCTAGCGCAGATAGCCCTCGAGTAGCTCTGCGCGAAATTCAAAAACACACACACAAATTATCAATATTCTGATAACCACTCGTTTGAGTCTAGCATTAAAAACATGTATAAATATCAAAAATTCAACTGTCTATTGAGCACACGTTCAGCCATATTTCATATTTTATTACTTTCAGTTGGAACAAAGCACGTCTTTCCTGGAAACTTAGTAATTCAGAGCCAACAACTAGCAGAAGAATATAGCTGATAATTAAGCCTAACGTTCTTTATTTATTGTATGAAGTGATTCTTTCTGTGACCTTAGATATTTCTCAGTAAACTTTGCAGTCAGTTTTTGGATTTATTTATGCATACATAATTGAAATATGACAATTATGATTTATGTATGACTAGCACACTTGATTATCTACACCCAATACATGAGGCAGAAGTCTGATTTTATGTTTCTAAAGTTGATTTCTTATGAACTAATGAATTAAACCTTACCTGCTGGGACTGTTACAGTATGGTCAGGTTCGTCTTCATCTGAACAACTCTCTGTGTCGGTGACGGGCTGGTCAGCTGCTACGCTGGGAGAAGGTGTTGGCAAAGTTGACGTCCAAAAGCTGCCGAGGTCATCAGCGCAGATTGTTGAAGAAACTTCTGGGTTATACTGCACGTCTTCAGAAGTTGTGTAAAAGTCCAGAAAGTCCGGGGAAAAACAAGGTAGTTGCTCACAGTCTGACAGAAGGTTGTCGACTGCAGGAGTTATTGGTGTGTTTCGCAAATTGCCCGAGTTTAGTGACGATACACGCGGGAAGCTGGGTGAATCAGTACCGCTCTGGAAACCGCAGCCCGTCCGGTGAGAAACATCATGTCCTGGAAATATCGGGATAATGTTCTCGTGCGGACAGGCGGCTGTGTAGGCAGTTTTCCACATTTCACAACTTCGGGGTGTGGACGGTCGTTCGTTGTGTATTTCGTCGTATTCGGAGGAACGTGACGGTTCTTGGACGTTTCCGAGGGTGTGATATAACAGCGGAGAAGTCCTGTTTAAGACGCATGACTCATTCGTACGGGCCAAACCACCGCTAAGAGAGAGAGCGTTAGCGAAGACCGTTGTGTGCGAACTGTCCAGGTCAGACGCTGACATGACCGAAGGCCAGTCTATATCGGTGTCTAAGACGGCCACCTCTGGAGTAACGGACGCTGCTTGACCTGGTGTGGGACAATCATATAAGGAACAACCGTCTCCTCCGCACTGACAGGTGGTCAAGCGGTTCTGCTTCGTGTCCATGGTGATACCTGTTCGGGCTGCAGTAATCATCTCGTGGTTACACACTCTTACCTACACAACCACACCGGAGAAAATCAACAAGGAACACTAATGACGTTCAGTTGCGCGCGCCAATAAACCACCCCACCCCTTAGGAGGATTCAGATTCAGGCCCCCGTCGTCCTGACCCCTCCTCCTGCACCATTGGTCCTTACCTCCAGTTTTTGCCTCTTCGAGCAGCGCCCACCGTCCCGCCATGCATCCGCCCCACGGTGCCGCAGGCCTCAGAGTATTTCTTAGAACACGGTAGCTTCAACTGTATTCGCCCATAGCCAACGTGACTCTTACAGCCCCATAATTTTCAGTTGACAGTTTCCTAAACTTAATACACGTTTTGGTGATTAGGCTATAACGTGTTCAACATCTGTGTGCAGTAATACATATAACTGTTCTTATTTGTCGTACCACTGCATGCTCTGGCCTACTTCAGAAAACTATTATTGTAATTCTGTAGATGGCGCTCCAAGACAGTACTATAGAATCAGATTCCTAAAGTACATGCTATTGTTTGTTTTTCGCTTTTAACAGGCGAATCAATTTCTTTTGCTATTTATTCATTTCTGTTTCTCAAGTCCCCCAGTGGCACAGCAACATGTGTGCTGACTCGCACCGCTAGAAACCGAGATTCGATACAGGCAAAGCACAGACAGCACATGATGTAGCTTTGTGCTTAACAATAAACAAACTAGATAAGACACCAGGTGGTTTGACAGCCAGAAGTCAAAAACCTCAAGCGATATAAAGAAATTATTTGGAACTGAATAAAAAGGTTACAGAAAACACGAGTCATATTTATTCAAATTGAAACCATAGATCTCCAACGTTGTACAAACACTCTGATACACTTTTATCACTTTGTGATAAACTGTTCTAAACGGTTATTATTAGAAAATTGATGTGCACTAAAGCCAATAAATAACCTCGTTCTAATTCCATAAAAACAACTAAAGCTACACGTTCTGATTTTATACAAAACTAAAACCATACATTTTCAAAGAGAAAGACAAGCCCTAACGAAGTGTCAGAAACCATATAAATGAAGACAGGTCATGTGGTTTTGTGTTCAGGGTTTGTGAAACGTTTGTCAGTACGTATTGTGTTGAAATTAACAGTAAAAAATGGGACTTCCTTTCCATAGAAATTCACGTTTGTTTGTTTTTTTGTTTTTCACACACCCAGCATATTGGACCAGATTAATAGAAAAATAAAGGTTTCCCTAACACAAAAAATCGTGTATGTTGTCCTTAAGATTTAACACTAAAACTGGAATAAGTATGTATAATAAGATAGATTGTGTTTTTTTCTTTACCAGTATTATTATATTTATATTCATTCCTCTTTACAAAATACCTCACTGTATCTCACCTTTAAGCAGACTGTCCGTTTTACCACTTAATTAGAGGAATATTTTTTTTTAATATCGTTAAAATATACGGTTAGAAGAATCTGACGATCACAGGTTCGAATCCCCGTCACACCAAACATGTTCGCCCTTTCAGCCGTGGGGACGTTATAATGTTACGGTCAATCCCACCAATCGTTGGTAAAAAGAGTAGCCCAAGAGTTGGCAGTGGGTGGTAGTGACTAGCTGCCTTCCTTCTAGTCTTAAACTGCTAAATTTGGAACGGCTAGCGCGGATAGCACTCGTGTAGCTTTGCGCGAAATTCAGAAACAAACAAAAATAATATTAAACTACTAACCAGAAGCACGCACCATCCATTTTAAAGAATTGACTGTTTCTCTTGTAACGCACTCTCACCTTAAAGTGAGGAGAGTGTTTTGCTGCAGATTCGAACTCGGATCGCCATCTTCTAAAACCAAAGTCCTGCCATAAGACCAGTTCTTATCCAAAGCAATTGCAGTGTTACAAACAAGTGCTTCTATTAAAGCAGAGAGATTGGATATTTTTTTTTACATTGTCATGTTTATCTGGAAACATCACGCTATCTTCAACAGTCAAGTTACCCGCGATATACCACACACAATCGTCAAAATGTATTGTTTAAATGACAATGCTTAAGTTTATTGAAGAAAGACAATTGCAGGTTAGGGCTAAATAAAGTAATACCAGGTGAGAACTGCAGAAAGACGCTTCCTCATGAGGATTCATAAAAGACAACTACAGATGAGGACCACTGAAAGACAGTTCCTGGTGAAGGTTCAAGAAACACAAATCCTGGTAAGGACTATTGAAAGACAGTTCTTGGTGAAAGCTCAAGAAACACAATTCCTGGTGAGGACTATTGAAAGACAACAACAGATGAGGACTATTGAAACATACTTCCTGGTGAGGACAATTGAAAGACAACAACTACAGATGAGGATTATTGAAAGACAATTTCTGCCGAGGACTGTTGAAAGACAATCCCTGGTGAGAACTATTGAAAGACAACTACAGATGAGAACTATTGAAACACAACCCCTGGTGAATACTATTGAAAGACAACTACAGATGAAGACTATTGAAAGACAACTACAGGTGAAGACTATTGAAAGACAACTACAGACGAGGACTATTAAAAGACAATTCCTGGTGATGACTATTGAAAGACAACTACAGAAGAGGACTATTGAAAGACAACTACAGATGAAGACTATTGAAAGACAACTACAGATGAAGACTATTGAAAGACAACTACAGATGAGGACTATTGAAACAGAATTCCTGGTAAGAACTATTGAAAGACAACTACAGGTGAGAACTATTAAAGCACAATTCCTGGTGAGGACTGATGAAAGACAATTCCTGATGAGGACTGTTGAAAGACAACTACAGATGAGGACTATTAAAAGACAATTCCTGGTGATGACTATTGAAAGACAACTACAGAAGAGGACTATTGAAAGACAACTACAGATGAAGACTATTGAAAGACAACTACAGATGAGGACTATTGAAAGACAACTACAGATGAGAAATATTGAAACACAATTCCTGGTGAGAACTATTGAAAGACAAATACAGATGAGGACTATTGAAACACAACCCCTGGTGAATACTATTGAAGGACAACTACAGATGAGGACTATTGAAAGACAATTCCTGGTGAAGACTATTGAAAGACAACTACAGATAAGGACTATTGAAAAACAACCACAGATGAAAATTATTAAAACACAATTCCTGGTGAGGACTTTTGAAAGACGACTGCAGATGAGGTATGTAGAAGTACAGTTATGGATAAAAACCATAAAATGTATCCTAAATTGAAACTACCCTACAGGGTACTATAAACACTTTTAAATTCACTGTTGTTTTACAGGTTCCAAAACTTAATTTATAATTCTGTTGGTAACACGTAACGTTTTGATGAAGCGTTTTTTAAGCAATTCTTGACCGACTTATTAGTTCCTGCTTGATTTTGTAGGATTTAAAAAACAATCAACTACAATAATAGAAAGTTGGGGTGTTTTAGGCTTAACACTAGGCCTATAAAAGCGACTGATGAGAAGGTATTAAATTCACCGCTGTGATTGCTTCTCTCCCAGGGACTAATAAAACTAGTGGACCAACCATAAAGTATACACTAGTCTAGTAATAAGGTTTCTTAAGACTGCTTACCGTGGAATGTCTTTAATTTAATGAACGGACAGACGGAATCAGATGTGAATCATTCGTAATGTAGCTACATCATAACCAGCGTCTTGTCCACTGGAAGACTGTCGCCGTAAGTCTATTGTCCTTAGATGGAGATTTGATTATGTGAAGGTTTAAAAAAAAGGTTTATGGTTTCATATTATTTCGTAGAAGTTATGTGTAGAAAAGAAAATATAAATGTGTAGGTGAGTTTTTTTTTGTTTATTTGTTGTTTTTTAATTTCGCGCACAGTTACACGAGGGCTGTCTGTGCTAGCCGTCCCTAATTGAGGAGTTAAAGACTAGAAGGAAGGCAGCTAGTCATCACCACCCACCGCCAACTCTTGGGCTACTCTTTTAACAACAAATTCTGGGATTGACTGTCAAATTATAACACCCCAATGGTTGAAAAGGCGAGCATATTTTAAGTGTTGGAGATTTGAACCCGAGACCCTCAGATTACGAATCGACTGCCTTAACAACCTGGCCGTGCTGGCCCGAGGTGTCTTTTTTTTTTTTTGTTTCTTAACGCTCACTTCTTCCAGTTTTTGTTTTTCTCGACGGACGTCATGACTCCAGTTCCTTGATAGCGCCATCACGAGCAAGATATTTAGAAACAGGAACAGGCTGCTTAGTATAGAACAGACTATACACCTTAACCACGTTTTCTATATAGTTCCAGATAAAGGATTAGAACAATGCTATTAGGTAGTTATCACCATTAGATTTCATCAAGGAACATAGGGCCGCAATCGCTTGCGGATTCTTCAACAGGTATTTAAGTGAGTAGGTTGTTAGCCCACTGCACCGAGCCGTCCCTAATTTAGTAGTGTAAGACTAAAGAGAAGGCACCTAATCATCACCACCCACCGCCAACTCTTGGGCTACTCTTTTACCAACGAATAGTGGGATTGACCGTCACGTTATAACGCCCCCACGACTGGGAGGGCGAGC
Source organism: Tachypleus tridentatus (assembly GCF_004210375.1). NCBI lineage: Eukaryota > Metazoa > Arthropoda > Merostomata > Xiphosura > Limulidae > Tachypleus > Tachypleus tridentatus. Next base: position 64,281,126 of record NC_134827.1, on the reverse strand, counting down.
ATGTTTGGCGCGACGCGGGCACGAACCCGCGACCCTCGGATTACGAGTCGCACGCCTTACGCGCTTGGCCATGCCAGACCCAGAACAATGTTACTAGTAACTACAAATTACTGTAAGTGATAAGAATACATCTATATGGTACCGTCCTTTATGCAACAAAAATTAAACTGTTGTTTTTAGAGAGCTCGAATTAGCATATAACAACTGTTTCAGAGAAGTGGAATTGGTTGAAATATAACAACGAATAGGAATGTCCGAATATAATGTTGGTGGTGGCAGCTGACCAAGTCCGAGAATTATGTAAGTAGTTCAATACTGACAAGAGACATTGCCAACATAACGGTACCGATTTCATTGGCCCCTACAGCTAAGAGAAACATGTTTACATATTAATTCTGTATGAGTTATACTTGTGTGTGAACATTACCTCTGTACAAGACCAGGCCCGGCATGGCCAAGCGTGTTAAGGCGTGCGACTCGTAATCTGAGGGTTGCGGGTTCGCATCCCCGTCGCGCCAAACATGCTCGCCCTCTCAGCCGTGAGGTCGTTACAATGTGCGGTCAATCCCACAATTCGTCGGTAAAAGAGTAGCCCAAGAGTTGGCGGTGGGTGGTGATGTCTAGCTGCCTTCCCTCTAGTCTTACACTGCTAAATTAGGGACGGCTAGCACAGATAGCCCTCGAGCAGCACTGTGCGAAATTCAAAAAACAAACAAACAAACAATCTTTAAAGACGATGTTAACAGAATGGAAAAATCGATACGTTTCTATGATGTGTACACACGATGTTTTTCTTGTCGAAGTAGTGTTTTAGACTCTGTGTCTCTCCAGCTATGCCTTTTTTGCACTTTATATCTGTTGGGTTTTTTTTCGAGTATCCGCGCAGAGCTAAATAAAAGGGGTTATTTACACCCCGATGTTTCTAATTTTTAACTAATATACTAGAAGAAAAACGGTCAGTCATCACCACCCACCGCCAACTTTGAGAGTATTCCAATTGAGTAGTGAAATTTGACTGTCACTCTTATGACTCACCCAAGACTCCATTCTAAAATGAAACGTGTGGTGGCTGGTATCAGTCAGCTTAGAAATGTCGATTTAAGGAATTTCAGTTTTCATAACAGTCGTCATATTGGCTTTTGAAGCTCGCGCAAAGCTGCACGAGGACTATCTGCGTTAGCCGTCCCTAATTGAGCAGTGTAGGACTAGAGGGAGGGCAGCTAGTCATCACCACCGACCGTCAACTCTTGGGCTACTCTTTTACCAACGAATATTGGGATTGAGCGTCACATTATAACGCCCCAACGGCTTAAAGGGCGAGCATGTTTAGTGCGACGGGGATTCGAACCCGCGACCCTCAGATTACGAGTCGAACGCCTTAACCTACCTGGCCACGTCGGGCTTTGTCATATTGGTATGGATGAAGATATAATCGCTTTACGTTTCTCACTAACACTCGAAAATTCTTCAGGGTTTATTTTGTTATTACAACTCGTACAATATCTAAAGATTCTTGTAAACTGTAATAAACGAGTTACGAATTAAATATTCCAACTTCATTGTTCGTTGTTGCACAAATAAATGGTTCTTCACTAAAATAAAATATTAATTAAGTCTACAAATTCAGTTTGTACTTGTTTGTACAAAACTTTTTAGTGGGTTGTTTGTGCTTTGCTTACCGCGGGTATCGAAACCTGATTTTAGCGTTATAAGCCCTCAAAGTTACCGCTTAGCGACCAAGAGTGTAGTTCGCTTTACAGAGGCCCGGCATGACCAGGTTGGTTAAGGCGTTCGACTCATAATCTGAGGGTCGCGGGTTCGAATCCCCATCGCACCAAACATGCTCGCCCTTTCAGCGGTGGGGGCGTTATAATGTGACGGTCAATCCCACTATTCGTTGGTAAAAGAGTAGCTCAAGATTTAGTGGTGGGTGAAGATGACTAGCAGCCTTCCCTCTGGTCTTACACTGTTAAATTAGGGACGGCTGGCGCAGATAGCCCTCGAGTAGCTTTGCGCAAAATTCCAAAAAACAAAACAAACATCGCTTTACAGCGACGTGTATTTACAGTTAAGTGACTTCATGCTGTGATGACAGTTTGAAAAATTCTGTGTTTTGTTGTTGTTGTATTATATGTACTGTTTCTATCTGCCGTGCTCGAACCTTAGATTTTACCACTGCATTCCGTCAAACTTATCAATGAGCCACGTGGGTTTGGAAGCAACAAACCTATTTAACGTGAAATGAAAGGCTTACAAAATCGTAACTTAATCGTGCTTTGAAGACACAGCGATAAGTCCACGGACTTAACAAAGCTGACATCCAGGGCTCGATTCCCCGTAGTGGACATGGCAGATGGATCAGTGTGGCTTTACTATGAAATAAACAAACAGCTGTGACGTAGAAAATACAGAAAATTACATCATGGTATAATTTCATAAGTGATCTAGGAAGAATCTTCATGACGAAGACGAAAACGAACAGCATATGCCTCGTTCCAGTGTGGGAAAGACAGTGGTCTTTCGATACCATGTCGTTTTTATCTGTGCTACTTGAGATTAGTTCAATACTTTCTCAAGTGGTGTCGTCCTGAAGTCTTGAACTAAGCCTTTTTTCACTAGTTTGTTCATTCATCAAAGTATAATTTCACTCAACTCGCCGCTATTTCAATTTCGAGATTCTGACAATAATAAATGAAATACGTTTTCGTTAAAGTTTTTTAGGCATAGTGTATAATATGACAGGAAGTTGGGAGTGTATTTCTGTTAATCCACTTATAAATTATTTTTATTTTTCTCTATGCGTTCGAAAAAAATGACCACGCGATACAAGACGTAGTTCGTGGAACTTCCGATAGGTGACTTCGCTCAGTTCAAATTATTCGAATACCTCGGTTCGTCGAATCGGAATGTTGGGTGGGTCATGTCAATGTCGAACATGGATACTCAGAAGTAAAGTCTTCAATCATAAGGGCATCACGTTGCACTGGCAGGACACCAAATTAAGTGACATATAAAACTAAAGGATGACTTTAATTCGTGAGTCATTAAACAACTTATTTTTCAAAATGCTTACGTTTTCAAAAACGTTGTCATATTTGTTATAAAAAGTTAAGAAAATTTGACCTTTTTACTGCAGCTAATTATAAAAGAACTTCTACAAACTTTGTTAACCTGAAGATGACCTAAGAAGGTCAAAACGTTGTTATGTACTTCATTTTAATTAGAGTTTCAATACCTATACCAACCGTCTTGAAAATATTAATACATTTTTATGTATAGCCCGGCATGACTAGGTTGGTTAAGACGTTCGACTCGTAATCTGAAGGTCGCGGGTTCGAGTCCCCATCGCACCAAACATGCTCGCCCTTTCAGCCGTGGGATCGTTATAATGTAACGGTCAATCCCACTATTCGTTGGTAAGAGTTGGCGGTGGGTGGCGATGACTAGTTGACTTCCCTCTAGTTTTACACTGCAAAATTAGGAACGGATAGCGCAGATAGCCCTCAAGTAGCTATGCGTGAAATTAAAAACAAACAAACAAACATTTTTATTTCAAGTGCGTTTCTCGTCATCATTAAAGAACATTTCGCCTTTGCGGCTTCTTCAGGGCTAGTCGAAACGTTGATTAAAACAAAAGGACACTTTTGATAACCTGGAGTGTTTTTCTCTCTTCCCTCGCCCCCCGCTAGTACAGGGGTAAGTCTACGGATTTACAACGCTAAAATCAGGGGTTCGATACCCCTCGATGGGCTCAGCAGATAACCCGATGTGGCTTTCTTATAAGAAAACACACACACACACACCCCACTCTGATCCCTGGAGGGAAAGCGGTAAGCCCACGAATATATAACACTAAAATCTGGGGATTGATTCCTCGCTGTGAAAGATAAAGATAGGTGTCGCATTGCCTAAACAACGACAACACTTTTATTTTTATTATCCAGTGTCATCACTACGTGATTATAGCACTTGATTCGCAACCTGAGGGTCGCAGGTTTGAATCTCCGTTCCACTAAATGTGCTCGCCCTTTCAACCGTGGGGGTGTTATACTGTCATAGTCAATCCCACTATTCGCTGGTAAAAGAGTACTCCAAGAGTGAGCGGTGGGTGATGATAACTAGCTGCCTTTCCTCTAGTCTTACACTGCTAAATTAAGGCCCGGTAAAGTCAGGTGGTTAAAGCACCCGACTCGCAATCTGAAAGTCGCGGGTTCGAATGCCCGTCACACCAAACATGCTCGCCCTTTCAGCCGTGGGGGCGTTATAATGTGACCGGTCTATCTGACTATTCTTTGGTGACAGAGCGCCTAAGAACTGGAGGTGGGTGATGATGACTGGCTGCCTTCCCTCTAGTCTTACACTGCTAAATTAGGGACGGCTAGCGCAGTTAGCCCGCGTGTAGCTTAGCGCGAAATTTAAAGCAAACAAACCCGGAACTGTTTTATGTTGAAGCGACGTTTCGAGCTCTTAGCTGAATTACTCTAGTTCTCACACCACAGTGGAAGAAGAAAACAGTTTGTTCAATCTTATTTATAATTTGATTTAATTTCAAATGTCTCGAATCTCTAATTTCCTGTGCAATCGAATAACATAATTCATGATACCCCTTTTAACAATCGACGCTTTGTGTTCGTTTGTTCTATGCTGAAAATGTATTTTTATCTTAACTTCCAAGAACAACAATTACAAAAACCATTCGCTTTCCAGAAACACCACTTTCACTTATCTGTGTTTTGCTGTTCTTGAGGTTGTTTTACTTTCCTGTTTTTGTAACAACTGCAACTCCATGACGTTTTCACTGACGTAATAGCATGACGTGTAAAATAGATGGTACACTAAAGGGCTTTTTTTAAATATACATACACAACCAGAAACAAACATGATTGTCTAAAAACAAACACTGGTAACTTATGGTTTGTGTGTTGTTGGATTTTTTCGATTGAGTTACAGTTACGACTGTTTGTTGTTAGGTGTAAAGTTGCCCAATAGAGTGCGCTGTGCTCACGACGTGTATCAAAAGTCACTTTTGAGCGCTGTAATCGTTCAGATTTGTCACTGTTAGCACGAGGGTGAGGATTACAATTGCAGTTATATTTCACAGCCGTATCTTACATCTTTTTGTAAAAAACGCGAACTGTTTATCAATATATTTTTATGTAATTTTACGTCCCGACATGGCCAGGTGGTTAAGGCGATCGACTCATAATCTGAGGGTCATGGATTTGAATCACCGTCACACCAAATATGCCCATTCAGCCGTGGGGGCGTTATAATGGAACAGTCAATCCCACTATTCGTTGGTAAAAGAGTAGCCCAAGAGTTGACGGTGGGTGGTGATGACTGGCTGCCTTCCCTCTAGTCTTACACTGCTAAATTAGGGACGGCTAGCGCAGATAGCCCTCGAGTAGCTTTGCGCGAATTTCAGAAACAACTGCAGTAGTGTGACTTGTATTTTACGACTTAGTGAAGCATCCAGTAGTTTCATGTGTAGATGATGTGATATCACATAGTTTCAAGCATAGTCAATGGAACACAAGGTATTTTCATATCTGGGTAATTTCAAGACTGATTGATGCCACACCAATTATATTTTAGCCTGTGTTATGTAACATCAAGTTGGTTGATGCCATATCAGTTGGTTTCAAGATCTGATAGAATTATTGGATATTAACACTTCACTTGTCATTGCATAATTACAAATTAGTTTATATAAATATCTCGTTTAGGATATAATCAGTGCATCATCTTAGTTCGGTCTGTTGAGATTTCATACCATTATAGTTTTCTTTAAATAATTATGTATCATGTCAATGATTGTTGGTTTCAACCTCATGCACAGCAGCTAGTTCTGTTTAATGCATCCACCAGGAAGAAAATCCTGGATCTAACTGTTCCACGTGGTAACACTTTTACAGTTAACTATTCTACCAGGTAAACATTCGAGATAAAACATCCTTGAATATCCCATTACACCAAAATAACTAACTGGTTCACCAGGATAACGTTTTACAGTTACCAATACCATCAGGAAAAACACTTTAATATGAACCATTCTAGAAGGGTAACAATTTTCAATTAACCATTCCACCATGATTAAATCCTTCAGCGTTTAAATACCCATTTTATAAGGATAACATCTTGCTATTACCCATTCCACCAGAATAACAAGTCTATATTCGCCATTGTTGCCAAAGCTAATTTTCTGGATAAAACGCCAGTCAGTCTTGACTTTTAACTTATCCTATCCTTATAGCTTTGGTCAAGCCCTGGAGGTCAGGATACTTGACTTGCAATCTATGGATCGCAAAGTCGACTCCCTTCGTTATTCGTTGGCTAAAACGTAGCCCACGAGTTGGCATTGGATGATGTTAAAGCTAGCTAGTCTATCACTACTTAATTAAGGGCCGGCTCGCGCGGATCGCCTTTGAGAACTTTACGCGAAATTCTAAACCTGATCGGCAAAAACGATGAAACGTAAATCCAGTTTATATTCAGTCCTGTTGTGTCCATAGTACGAGATACATGTGCCATTTCCTTCTCATGGGTCTACGCTTATAACCAGACCCGTTTCTCGTCCTCTGAGGAATGTGAATATTCATGTTTCGATCTCGCGTTCGAGGTTGTTTGTAAATTCGTTTCTTTATTAAACTATACTCTAGAAGACCCTACTAGCCATTAAATGTATCACAGGCTCAACAATCTCACTTATGCCCAGCATGACCAGGTGGTTAATGCGCTATACTCGTAATCTGAGGGTCGCAGGTTCGAATCCCCATCACATCAAACATGCTCGCCCTTTAAGCCGTTGGGGCGTTATAATGTGACGCTCAGTTCCAATATTCGTTGGTAAAAGAGTAGCCCAAGAGTTGGCGGTGGATGGTGATGACAAGCTGCCTTCAATCTAGTCTTACACTGCTAAATTAGGGACGGCTAGCACAGATAGCCCTCGAGTAGCTTTGTGCGAAATTCAAAACAAAAAACCAAAACCTATTTGGAACATTGAACAATCGGAATGCGATCATATTAAATTTTCACTACATTACAACGAAAGTTTATAAAATATGTAAATCATCGTTTTAACTGATCAGAATTAGTGTGTTGACGTCACGTTGGTTAACTTGTAAACTGTCACTGGAACTGGCACTAGTGTGGTGTGGATTTTGAGCTATCAATCTGTCCTACACTGTACACAGTGGATATAGTTTAATTCGGCAGGTTAAAGAACAAACTGTTCATATGGTTCATGTCGATCTGATACCATATTATTATTATTGAACTATATGGTGCATGTTTATTATTAAGGGCCCGGTATGGCCTAGCGCGTTAAGGCGTGCACTTCGTAATCTGAGGGTCGCGGGTTCGCGCCCGAGTCGCGCCAAACATGCTCGCCCTCCCAACCGTGGGGGCGTTATAATGTGACGGTCAATCCCACTATTCGTTGGTAAAAGAGTAGCCCAAGAGTTGGCGGTGGGTGGTGATGACTAGCTGCCTTCCCTCTTGTCTTACACTGCTAAATTAGGCTAGCACAGATAGCCCTCGAGTAGCTTTGTGCGAAATTCCAAACAAACAAACAAAACAAACCTTATTATTAAATTATATGATCCAATTTATTTCATACCATTTTCTTACCAAAATAATAACCCTTAACCTACTCTTCTTTGTTATATGTATATATATACATATATTTTCTTCTCCCCTAAGTAAACTAATAAGAAATTTTTCTGACTCGTTGTTACGTCACACGACAACGAAAGCAATGAAGGTTATCATTAATATACTACAGTTGACGCTGATGACGTGTTATGTTGCTAGTGCGCAAGCGCATATGTTTTATTTATAGTTGCTTGTCTTTTCAGAAAGAGTGGTATATGTGGATCGTATATCACGCCTCGCATGAGGCAGACGCCACTTTTTGAATATAACTGAGTTTTTCCTGTAGGGGTCTGGTTTGGTTTGTTTTAAATTTCGCGCAAAGCTACACGAGGGCTATCCGTCCCTAATTTAGCAGTGTAAAACTAGAGGAAAGGCAGCTAGTCATCACCACCCACCGCTAATCTTGGGCTACTTTTTCACCAACGAATAGTGGGATTGACCATAACGTTATAATGCCCCCACGGCTGAAAGGGCGATCATGTTTGGTGTGATGGGGATTCGAACCCGCGACCCTCAGACTACGAGTCGAGTGCCTTAACCACCTAGCCATGCCGGGCGTGTTCCTGATAGAGCGAAGTTGTTCAAAAATAAATCGGATTCGATAACGAATCAAAACGCCCTCGTAAGTTGTTCCGTCCGCGAGTGTTACTGTGCGACGAGTTTCATTGTTTGTTTACAAGAAACGTTCGCTTCGGCTATCATTTTACCAGGATTTCCTGGAATGGAACTTTGACACCGAATCTTTGTCGCATATCTTTAGCTGTAAAGCTAGTCCGCTGTGATAACTTCATAAAATGTGCAGTTGACTGGACCACTGCGCGTAGGCCGTCGATCTGGAATTTGTTGACAAAAAAAAAAAAAAAAATGTTTGATTCGCTTGTTATCGTAATTGCCTCATCCAGTGTCATGTTTAACTTAAACTAATAATTAACTGCCTTTACGTTGGCCCACTTAAACAACGGTACACTTTTGGTTTTTGTTTCGAAAATGTGAAGACTTGCAAATAAGTTAGTCCTCGAAACACATTGTTACTCTATAATGACCTGATACCAAGGGATACTAATGTTTTCGTAACCCTATACTGTTATTAAAATTGCAATAATAATTATGAGTCCGAGCGGCAATTCGTGCAATAAAACTGAGTTTAGTAGAATATTACTACCGTGTTTCTCCGAAAATAAGACAGGGCTTATATTAATTTTCACTCCAAAATATGACACTAGGGCTTATTTTCGGGGGATGTCTTATTTTGATATATTAAAAAAATGAAGTTAGAAAGTAAAACTATTAAACTAACCATTTAAAATAAACTATTATTAAACTATTAAACTAACTGATTAATACTTAAACAAACTAATTAACTAACTATTAAACTAATTAATAAATTAATTTTTTTTTATTTCTTTCCTCTTCCTGCTACTCTTAACTAGGTCTTATTTTATGGGTAGGTCTTATTATCAGAGAAACACGGTAGCTCGAACCTTTGACTTTCCAACCCGTAACTCCACACACTAAATCGATTGTGCGAACTTCTACGAAGAAACCCCTACTTGACCCAACAATTTTATATATATATATTTACCAGTAGCTGTTAAACTTTTCAGTCTTGTGTATAACTGTGTGTTAAAACTGAGAATGTCCCGGCATGGCTTGGTGATTAAGGCACTCGACTCGTAATGTGACGTTGTTAAAAGAGTAGTCCAATAGTTGGCGGTGAGTGGTGATGACTAGCTGCCATCCCTCTAGCCTTACACTCGTGTAGCTTTGCGCGAATTTCGAAAAAAACAACAAAAAAAAACAAAAGTGAGAAAACTAGGGGCAGAAATTAGTATTTTAACACTGGCTGGTAATTGCGCAGGATGTGTCTGCTTTCTCTGGCACGAGTGAACAGCACGTGGTACTACTTTGTAATGTTAAAGGAAGACATTTCTGGCAAGTCTGCAAGTAAGGAAACTCGTAAGATATGCGCACGAGACCATCGAACTAGGCCTTTTATAAAGTAAATAAAATTTACATTAATTTAATACTTTACGTGCCACGAGCATTACGACCATAATGTCATAATGACACAGTGGTAAGACTGAATACGTATAACTCGACTCTCAATTCCTGTGATAGGCACAGGACATTGTGTAGTTTTATAGTTAACAAACAAATAGAATTACCAATACTCACGTGTGATTCACGCAGTAGAACCATTGTTTTTACGTGGTTTTGTTCTGGACCCCAGCTAGTACAGCGGTATGTCTCCGGATTTACAACGCTAAAATCAGGGGTTCGATTCCCCTCGGTGGGCTGAGCAGAAAGCCTTTGTGGCTTTGCTAAAAGAAAACACACACTCGTTTTGTTTTGACATAAACAAGCCCAAGAAGAGCGACCCCGAAACCATTATGTAATATTTTGAGAAATCGTCTCAAAACCATTGAGAAACGTGATGATAAACGTTTTGGTTTTGTTTTGAAAATCATGGCTTTCAAGGTTTGTGGTTTGTATGACTCTTGTACGATCTTATAGTAAAATTCCTATCATGACATTACGGCTTCTGTTTCTACCAGTCTGCAAATAAAACAAGTTTGTTTGTTTGTGTTTTTATGACAAAGCCACATCACACTATCTGCTGAGCCCAACGAGGGGAATTGAACCCCTGACTTTAGCGTTGTACATCCAAAGACATACCGCTGTAACAGCGGGGGGCCAAATAAAACAAATCTCTACTTATTGTATAAATATATATATGTGTGTGTGTGGTGATGACTAGCTGCCTTCCCTCTAGTCTTACACTGCTAAATTAGGGACGGCTAGCGCAGATAGCCCTCGTGTAGCTTTGCGCGAAATTCAAAACAAACAAAACAAACCATGACATCGGAATAACAATTTCCTGGGATTGAATAACATATGAATAATATAATGGTTTCAAAATGGAAAAGTATAAAAGATTTATGTTTTCAATGCCTAGCTTCAGTCACCGACTATGTCTCTCCTCTTGAATCAGTTTAAAATGAAAAGTTTTGCCTTTAAGAAACACGAGAAATGTCAAAAACATTTACGGTTTAAGTTAACTTTCGATCGGCGTGACTGGAAAAGAAATCCCGCATTTCAACGAATAGAAACTGAATTTCCATGGTAATATCTTTAGTTAGTAACATTTAGTAATTTTTATTCAGTGTCACCATTTGTTAACTTCATGATTTTATATAAAAACGTATCCACACCACCAAATGTTAAGAAATAATAATAATAATAAAAAAAAAACTCAAATAAGAAAGTTTACTGAGGTGCATGTGCTGACACCTAGTAACGATAAAGTGAAAAACAATATTGATAAAATACAGATGCTATAAAAGTTAAATTTGTTGCAAGCACGTTTGATTAACGATCGTTCTTTATCATCTCGTTTCAGTTTGGTGGTACACAGTGGTTGTCGTGCTCATATTGTGGATTCAAGGGTTCTTGGCTCGAGTCCCGTTAAAATCAAAATGCACTCAGAACTCTGGTGTGGTGAGTGTGTTACAACAGCGCCGTTCAAACCTTAAATTCGGTTACACAAGAGTATTTTAAACGTTATTGGTGGGTGATGTTACCTATATGCTAAATATGTGTTAACTGTATGTCCTCACTCTGATCCTTGAGTTAAAGATCGGTGATAGTCGTGTAGCTTTGTGCAAAAATCCTAAATCAAACAAACTTCGTTAGAAATATGTAAGAGATAGCAACTTCTCAGATATATTGAAACAAATATTAATTACTTCCATCTCAAGGTAACGAAATACATCAGACTGATATTATAACAATCAGACTAGCAGACTTACTGTTGGATTTAGAACGCTGAAATTAGGGGTTAGATTCACCTCGGTGGACACAGCAGACAGTCCGCTGTGGCTTTGTTATAAGAAAAACACACAGAGACACATTTTAACACACTAAACTAACCTTAATATATTTCTTATCACCCAGGAGAAACCTTGACATGCAATGTTACTATAACACCCAAAACTAACCTTAGTATGTTACTATAACACCCAGGAAAAACCTTGACATGCAATGTTACTATAACACCCAAAACTAACCTTAGTATGTTTCTTAACACCCAAAACAAATCTTAAAATGCAATATTACTCCAACTTCGAAAAATAAAATTAAAATGTAATATTACTTAGCACACAAAAGTTTTACAAACAGTAAAGTGACTTGTGTAGATTATATGTTTTAACATTCGTGTCATATTATTTGTTAAGAAAAGCAACGCCTTCGCTTCAATGACTGCTGCATCTACCTGAAGTACAGTTCACAAGGATTCGGCATGGCCAGGTGGGTTAAGGCATTCGACTTATAATCTAAGGGTCGCGGGTTCGAATCCCCGTCGCACCAAACATGCTCGTGGGAGCGTTATAATGTGATAATCAATCCCACTACTCATTGGTAAAAGTGTAGCCCAAGAGTTGGCGGTGAGTGGTGATGACTAGCTACCTTCCCTCTAGTCTTACACTGCTAAATTAGGGACGACTAGTGCAGATAACCCTCGTGTAGCTTTGCGCGAAATTCAAAAACGAACCAACAAACGGTGTACAAGCTATAAATATTACAACTCTTGAGATTTCGGTTTCTCCTTCTTTGTAATAATGGAAATATATCCGTTGGTAAGGACTCTGGTTAATCAGGTTTTGTGATCATGTTTTATAATCGTAAAAGTCCATCCTACCAAATACGAAAGGTTGCTGTCCATCAGCTCGTGGGATCATATTTTATAACTTCGGAACGTTGGGTTTTCGTGACACGAGAGATTCGGTTTATGATTATGTGTCATGAAAGTACGATTAAGAGAAATGCTGTGGTCAGCACCTTTCTCATAATTCTTTACCAACTTACATTGTCATTCGTAATACAAGAAGTTCTAGCCTCGATTTAGAAATGACGACAATCTGCGTTTGTTTTCCACAACTAAAATTTACCGTGTGAAACAAAACTTCAATGTAAGAGATTTATAAAGTATCCTGTTTTTTCAATGTTATTTAAGCCTAACTTGTGTCAAAGTCCCTAAAATATAATAAATGCAATTATTTTCTAAGATATCCTCATTTGGGTGTTTTTAGGCCTAACGTATGTCAACGTTTCTAAGTTATAATTTGTTGCTTAGAAACACGATGCAGACAAAATTTAATAATTCTTGAACTGTCTAAAAACATTCAGAAATAGATTTCATAATGAACATCTCAAAACCTCCTGTTCTTAGAAGTGGTGGTAAAAAAGATAAACAAACAACTCAGATAAAAACCCAGGAAATCGATAGATACTTGTAAATATTTGTAAATTTGTCTTATAGTCCGCCTAGTTTCCAGAATGAATAGTATTTGTTGTACAGAAGATTCCAAGAAAATTTTAGAAAAACATATCACCACGACAGTTTCTCTGAACACCAAGAATTACCAGAAAGAAAATTACAGACACGAAGATGTATTCCTCTACGTATAGGTCAAAGGTCATCCAACTGTATCCCTCTAGGTATGTTAACGATCTCTCTGAGTATATATAAATAATATAGAAACATCATAAAGTCAGTTTATTTGAAGTTAAGCACAATCTTTACCCAACACGAGTATCAAACCCCTTTTTCTAGTGGTATAAGTCCGGGGTTACGTATATGTCAAAGATCACTGAGATAAGTTCTTTATTTATATGTAAAAGGGTATCTAAGCTACGAACCACTTGAAAACACACCCCCTCGTGCAGCTTCGAGCGAAAATTCAAGCAAACAATCTAATGGTACATAAGAATTTGTCCACTTCTAAGTTTTGAAGAACTAAGTTAACGGACTTCAGTTTCAAACAAATGAATATTTTCCCCTAGAGTCCTGAAAACACTTATTATATTTGTCAGTTATCCCCCCCCCCCAGTGGCTCAGCGGTAAGCCAGTGGTCTTGAAACGCTAAAAATCAGATTTTGATACCTGTTGTGTGGGCACAACACAGACAGTTCATTCTACTTAACCATAAGCCAACAAGATTTGCCAGTTAACACAGTTTTAACATTTGAACTCGCCCGTATTGCATACACTCAGAATTTCCGAGTGTCGGTAATTATGTTCTCTAGGGTTTGGGAAAATACCTTCTTCGCCAAAGAATGAGTGAATGAGTTAAAATTAACACGCCCCTTCCTGCCTGAAAACCTGATGATGCAGCATTTACATCTCACACGAGTGGCTATGTCGAGATTCGGAAGTCTACGTGTCAAGCGATAGGTCAGGTCAACAAATTCGTACATGTATGACGTTTGCTTAACCCATGTTGTCATAAACGAAAGCAAAAATGAAACAACACCCGAAACAGGTTGGTATTGTGAAATGTCTACCAAAATCATAGATCGTGGTATCTCAAAAGTTTTTAATTTTCAAGTGGAATTCGAATTTTCGACCTAAACGCACAATATAGGCGCGAGGTTGGGGACAGCTGCTGTTATCTATGGTATACCCGTTCCTTATATTGGACTACTGACCAATAACCAGAGATGAAGTAGCCAACTGACTCGTTCCTTGTATTGGACTATAAACCAATAACCATAGATAAAGTAGCCAACTGACTCGTTCCCCAGGTTGGACTACTAACCAATAACCATAGATAAAGTAGCCAACTGACTCGTTCCCCACGTTGGACTACTAACCAACAACCATAGATAAAGTAGCCAACTGACTCGTTCCCCACGTTGGACTACTAACCAATAACCATAGATAAAGTAGCCAACTGACTCGTTCCCCACGTTGGACTACTAACCAATAACCATAGATAAAGTAGTCAACTGACTCGTTCCTAATATTGGACTACTGACCAATAACCGTAGATGAAGTAGCCAACTGACTCGTTCTTAATATTGGACTACTAACCAATAACCATAGATAAAGCAGCGAAGTGTCAGACTCTTTGAGCCAATTAATGTAATTGACTGTCATATTTTAATAACATTGCACTTCAAAATGTATTAATTGACATACCTTTTCGAGTCGTAGACTTCCGACACGCAGCCCGTCACGTTAACTCGCTAGGCTATACCAGGGCAGAAAAGTTTATTATATAGAAATGTTTTACATGTGATTCTTCTCGACAAACGTAAAAAAGTTTAAGAGTTTAGAAGCTAGGAGAATAATGAAATCTTAAATTGTTTGTATTTAATTTATTGCGCAAAAGGTAAAAAGAAAATTTGTTTGTTTGTTTTTGAATTTCGCGCAAAGCTACTCGAGGGCTATCTGCGCTAGCCGCCCCTAATTTAGCAGTGTAAGACTAGAGGGAAGGCAGCTAGTCATCACCACCCATCGCCAACTCTTGAGCTACTCTTTTACCAACGAATAGTGGGATTGACCGTAACTTTATAACGCCCCCACGGCTGAAAGGGCGAGCATGTTTGGTGCGACCGGGATTCGAACCCGCGACCCTTGGATTACGAGTCGAACGCCTTAACACACTTAGCCATGCCGGGCTCCAGTTAGGAAGAGAGGGTATATATAATTTACAAGTGTTTTTTTATAACGTCTTAAGTTATCAATATATGTATATTTTTACGTCCAAGATCTGGTCTTCAATTTATAGTTTGGTTGTTTCTTGTTGAGCACAGAGCTAGAAAATAGGCTACCTGTGCTCTTTGTATATGCTTTTGTGACGATGTAGAAATCCGCCATCTTTGTTTGCTGTTCAGTTTTCGACATCAAACATCCGAATGGTTTCCTGTAGTTCACAATCCGCTATCATTATTCGTTGTTCAGTAGTGAACGTCATATATCATACAGTTTACTGTCGTTCACAGAATTAAAGTTAGCATGTCCGTAGAGTACACTCTGGATATATTAAGAATACGATGCCAATGACAAAACAATTATAAAAATGCTCGATTGTTTTCGTTTTTAGACACAACAGCTGTGTACTGTTGACTCTTCGAATGAAAATGTGTTGACAGTTAGATACTATTAATTTCCAGTAAGTTTATTTGCAAATATTAGTGTTATTACTGAATAAAATATAACATTCTACATGCAGTAGTTAAGCTTTAAATAAATAAACAAAAAAAATTCTTGTGTGTTCTGAAATAAGTCATTAGACTTTTATCTGAAGCTTTTCTAATTGCCACTAAATGTCAAAGGTATAAAGATGGCATTCAGTTTGTAATTTTGTGTCTTTTACTAAGTATTGTTTGTTTTTTTCAATTTTGCACAAGGCTACTCAAGGACTGTCTGCGCTAGCCGTCCCTAATTTAGCAGTGTAAGGCTAGAGGGAAGGCAGCTAGGCACCGCTACTGATCGCCAAATCTTGGGCTACTCTTTTACCAACGAATAGTGGGATTGACCGTAACGTTATAACACCCCCACGCGGAAATGGCGAGCATGTTTAGCGTGACGGGGATTCGAACCTGCAATTCTCAGGAGACGAGTCGAGTTCCTCACCCACCTGGCCATGCCGGGACCTTTGGAGTTAGGTATCGTAGCAATTCCAATAATTTAATATTTTTGTGATTTCGTAAAATTCAGATGGCTGAGTGACAAGCTTCATCAGGAAAGAGATCGGAAGAACTGTGCGGGTCGTAGTATCAAGTGGTCGTCACACTTTTTGTTAGTACTTTTTTTAGAGGATGTCTTCGCTGTGGTTGATAGTATAACGCCGGACCTGAGGCGACACATAACGTCAGAAAAACCGACTCCCCTTGTTAGCAAGTAGGCCACAAAACATGATTCGTTGACTTGGCTAAGTTCTCAGATGTCATTGTTTCTACATATCCCGAGTTGAATACCAACTATTCTATGAACGTGCATAGCAGTTCTCCACTGTAGCTGAGTTCAAAGTAATAAAAATACGTCACCTGTCACGTTGTCCGTTCCTCTAAAAAAAACACAAAAAACCCGACATTTTCCATCACTGTGGCTAAGCTTCACTACTGTATATCCCTACGCCATTTTATCAGATCACCTAGTTCGAGTTTTGCAATAATTTGGTCTTACGCACCCTCTTCTTGATTAATATAGTGTCGGAGCTAAGGTTGCGAGGAACACAAGCCATGTGTGTGGTCAGGTGCAAAGAGGGGGCGGGTACGTCACGGGCTTTGTTGGAGTTTTTTTGTTGTTGTTTTTCTCTACCATTCCTGTAATATTTAGTCTTTAACTAGAGACGGTCATCTTTATTAGTACGCATGCTCTTAATAACTGCGTCTCTGCTGCTGGCATTTTTATCTTGATTTACTACCAGGACTGATTCGCCAGGTGGTCTAATTCAATTATTTGTGTCGACTCGAAATGCGTGTTGTAAGGTACATAACATTTTGTGGATGTTAATGCTGTCAATCCATAAAATCACTGTGACACCGAAAGAGATACAACATTAATTTCATGCCTCGACTGAGACCAGACTGTGATTTTTGACCGTGTTTCTCGCGTCACATAAAGAATTCAAAGAAACTTGAAGGTATTTAAAGAGGGCTTGAAAACTGCCATTTGTTTTACTGTTCTCTCTTACGTGTAGAGAATTGTCATCCTGATCCGGCCAAAACGGGAATCGATAAATAGTAATCAATTTCGTAAGCCTAAAGTTTTGGGAAAAAAAAAGTCGCGTAACCTGTCTGTATATTTGTCTCAGTTTGTTCGTTCAGTATTTGGCTCCAATACGCCATTTCCAAAGAGGCCTTTCGTGCAGTCCCAGAAATCGTCAATTGGGCTGAACAGTGAGAGGTCAATATTATCTCAAACGCTGTTTATGTACGTACAGTATAAAACTTTAACAAAATGCATAGCGGCCCAGCATGGCCAAGCGTGTTAAGGCGTGCGACTCGTAATCTGAGGGTCGCGGGTTCGCATCCCCGTGGTACCAAATATGCTCGCCTTTTCAGCCGTGTGGGCGTTATAATGTTACGGTCAATCCCTCTATTCTTTAGTAAAAGAGTAGCCCAAGAGTTGGCGGTGATGACTAGCTGCCTTCCCTCTAGTCTTACACTGCTAAATTAGGGACGGCTAGCGAAGATAGCCCTCGAGTAGCTTTATGTGAAATTCAAAAACAAACAAACATAAGTGAATTGTAAGTATTATTAACTTCTTTCAATTTATTTAGACGTCAGGCCTTAGGATAAGCATTCTTAACACGTTGTTAATTAATTATTATGTTTTTAACACCAGTTATTTTTTTAATTTTATTAAGTTTACTGTCAAACTGGTCATCCTAGTTTTATCGTTAAAAGTGGGTCAAGAAACCACATCGTCAACGGGAGAATACAATACGTTGGTAATTCTAAAAACTTGAAAGTGAAAACAAAACCAAATATAATGTGCCAACCGCCAAACTCGTTTTAAATATTAAAAAAAAAAAAATGTTACGATTATGAAGTGAAAACGCAAGTTAATAGCAGGCTGTTCTCGTTGGCGTTTTCGGTTCGTCAGTTGTTAGATCGTATCACTTTTACTATCATACCGGAATTTAGCGTCTCGAAATGATATTCAAGTGCTTCGTATCAACACTGCTGGTCTGATGTAATGATGACGTTTTGCTTCCGCCAGGAGGACCCCACAAACACTACTGTCAGCCACCACGGTGGTCCTCAGCGTGGGGAAGCAGGGCAAGGCCTCTTGGTTGGCGGCAGACAGTAACAAAGGTTAGTGAAATTATCCGTCATCCGGAGCTCTTTAGGTCACCCGACTTATCACGAGAAACTTCTGTGGTCAAACAGATGTTCAGTCCAAAGGCCATGTTTTGTTATTACTAAGACCCAGCATGGCCAGGTGGTTAAGGCTCTCTACTCGTAATCTGAGGATCGCGGGTTGGAATCCCCGTCACACCAAACATGCTCGCCCTTTCAGCCGTGGGAGTGTTATAATGTCACGATCAATCCCATTATTCGTTGGTAAAAGAGTAGCGTAAGAGTTGGATGGTGATGACTATCTGCCTTCCCTCTGGTCTTACACTGGTAAATTGAAATAGTTAAAAACAAAAAACACGCACGCAAGAACATGGTAATTTTATGTCACAGTTGACTTTCAAACTGTTAAAATGTGCTATCGAATGTCGGTCACAGGCGTTGGACGCAATGATTTCTTTCTTATTATTAATATAATATTTAGGTTTCCGTTTCGCTTGATATTAAGAACAAAAGTACAAAACTAGTATCGAAACTTGATTCTTAGCGTCGTCACACTATAGCCTTACCTGTGAGTCTCCTGGTGTGGCTTCGTTCTGAAACAAATAAACAAAGAAGCTTTCCACTGAGCCACTAGAGACCCGTATAATATTTACGTAATATTAATTAGCTGTAGTTAGGGTTGTCTGGTTTCGAACTTGAAAGTCTGAATCAGTAGCAAATTACAGCCACCTATTGGTGTAATTAGACAACGTTGACAGGTGACCGACACGTGTCTGTAATGGAAAATAATTTTGACACGCAACTCTTTATGTTTTGTGCTTGTACAAGATATAGAACCTACTTGTACGCTATTATATATATTTGTTTTATAAATTGAGTAACGTAGTTGTACGATATTATGAGTGGAAGCAAATAGGAATACGTAATAATACACCAATCATATTACATCTGCCACGTACCGTGTGTGTGTGTATTTCGTATAGCAAAGCCAGCCACGCCACGTACAGAAACCGAAGGTTGTCAGTTCGGCCGCGATATAGGTCCAGCATGATCAGTTGAGTTAAGGCATTCGACTCGTAATCCAAGGGTCGCGGGTTCGAATTCCCGTCACACTGAACATGCTGGCCCTTTCAGCCGTGGGGGCGTTATAAAGTGACGGTCAATCCCACTATTCGTTGGTAAAAGAGTACCCCAAGAGTTGGCGGTGGGTGGTGATGACTAGCTGCCTTCCCTCTTGTCTTACACTGCTAAATTAGGGACGGCTAGCGAAGATAGCCCTCGAGTAGCTTTATGTGAAATTCAAAAACAAACAAACATAAGTGAATTGTAAGTATTATTAACTTCTTTCAATTTATTTAGACGTCAGGCCTTAGGATAAGCATTCTTAACACGTTGTTAATTAATTATTATGTTTTTAACACCAGTTATTTTTTTAATTTTATTAAGTTTACTGTCAAACTGGTCATCCTAGTTTTATCGTTAAAAGTGGGTCAAGAAACCACATCGTCAACGGGAGAATACAATACGTTGGTAATTCTAAAAACTTGAAAGTGAAAACAAAACCAAATATAATGTGCCAACCGCCAAACTCGTTTTAAATATTAAAAAAAAAAAAATGTTACGATTATGAAGTGAAAACGCAAGTTAATAGCAGGCTGTTCTCGTTGGCGTTTTCGGTTCGTCAGTTGTTAGATCGTATCACTTTTACTATCATACCGGAATTTAGCGTCTCGAAATGATATTCAAGTGCTTCGTATCAACACTGCTGGTCTGATGTAATGATGACGTTTTGCTTCCGCCAGGAGGACCCCACAAACACTACTGTCAGCCACCACGGTGGTCCTCAGCGTGGGGAAGCAGGGCAAGGCCTCTTGGTTGGCGGCAGACAGTAACAAAGGTTAGTGAAATTATCCGTCATCCGGAGCTCTTTAGGTCACCCGACTTATCACGAGAAACTTCTGTGGTCAAACAGATGTTCAGTCCAAAGGCCATGTTTTGTTATTACTAAGACCCAGCATGGCCAGGTGGTTAAGGCTCTCTACTCGTAATCTGAGGATCGCGGGTTGGAATCCCCGTCACACCAAACATGCTCGCCCTTTCAGCCGTGGGAGTGTTATAATGTCACGATCAATCCCATTATTCGTTGGTAAAAGAGTAGCGTAAGAGTTGGATGGTGATGACTATCTGCCTTCCCTCTGGTCTTACACTGGTAAATTGAAATAGTTAAAAAACAAAAAACACGCACGCAAGAACATGGTAATTTTATGTCACAGTTGACTTTCAAACTGTTAAAATGTGCTATCGAATGTCGGTCACAGGCGTTGGACGCAATGATTTCTTTCTTATTATTAATATAATATTTAGGTTTCCGTTTCGCTTGATATTAAGAACAAAAGTACAAAACTAGTATCGAAACTTGATTCTTAGCGTCGTCACACTATAGCCTTACCTGTGAGTCTCCTGGTGTGGCTTCGTTCTGAAACAAATAAACAAAGAAGCTTTCCACTGAGCCACTAGAGACCCGTATAATATTTACGTAATATTAATTAGCTGTAGTTAGGGTTGTCTGGTTTCGAACTTGAAAGTCTGAATCAGTAGCAAATTACAGCCACCTATTGGTGTAATTAGACAACGTTGACAGGTGACCGACACGTGTCTGTAATGGAAAATAATTTTGACACGCAACTCTTTATGTTTTGTGCTTGTACAAGATATAGAACCTACTTGTACGCTATTATATATATTTGTTTTATAAATTGAGTAACGTAGTTGTACGATATTATGAGTGGAAGCAAATAGGAATACGTAATAATACACCAATCATATTACATCTGCCACGTACCGTGTGTGTGTGTATTTCGTATAGCAAAGCCAGCCACGCCACGTACAGAAACCGAAGGTTGTCAGTTCGGCCGCGATATAGGTCCAGCATGATCAGTTGAGTTAAGGCATTCGACTCGTAATCCAAGGGTCGCGGGTTCGAATTCCCGTCACACTGAACATGCTGGCCCTTTCAGCCGTGGGGGCGTTATAAAGTGACGGTCAATCCCACTATTCGTTGGTAAAAGAGTAGCCAAAGAGTTGGCGGTGGGTGGTAATGACTGGCCGCCTTCACTCGAGTCTTACACTGCTAAATTAGAAACAGCGAGCTCAGATAGCCCTCGTGAAGCTTTGCGTGAAATTCAAAAACAAACAAGCAAGCAATCAGCCGCCATACGATAGAGTTGTTTAAAGTTTCTCAGCACTATTTATATTATCAGTTTCGTGAACAACAATTGTTAGGGTGTGAACCAGATTAAGTTAGTAAATTAGTACTATGATCGTACTTATTTTAAGTAATTCGCAAATTAGAATAAGTGTACGAATTAATAACACAATAATAATTATAATTATGATAATTAATTATTATTACTTATCTGAATTATCTTTACTGTCTTTTAAAACAACTAGCGGACCAACTTTCACGTACACTGCATGTTTCTGCTGACTTAAACCTGAAGATGTAGTTTGTTAACTTTTAATTGTAGGTGCGTTAGAAGCGTGACAGTCAATCCCGTTATACGGTTGAAAGCCGGAAGAAACCTAGGTTGCAGTGGGTGTTACAGACTTGCTACCTAACCTTTCCTCGCTCAGTAGCTCAAAATTAGGGTTAGTTGTATTCGAAGTTTAGAAACATGTAACGTGGCCCTGCTTGATTTCTATTTTTGAATAATAATAGTGTTAGACGGACACGAAACAAAAATTATAAATTATACCCTGGCGTCGGAAAAAAATTGTTCGAATTAATTTTTGTTCATGTTTGCCTCCGTCTTTTTCTTTGTGTTTAGGACGGGTCTGCCCTGAAGTAAGCATGTCTCAACTGCGAACCTGAGGGACTTACGGTTCGGGAGCCGTTGCCAAAAAAAAACATTTGCTTCGCCCTTTGTTACTGTGGGCGCGTTATAGGAGTGACGATCAGATAACACTATTCATTCAGAGTAGTATAAAATTACTGGTGGAGTTTTCTCTAGACTGTCAGTTCAAAATTAAGAAGGGCTAACGCACCTGGCGTTTGTATAGCTATGCACGAATACCCAAAAAGAAATCAAACGCTTTAGATCCTACTACATAAATCCCCTGGTGGCTCAGCGGAAGATCTGAGGACTTATAGCGCTGAAAATCGAGTTATTCGGGATGGGAAAGTGGAGATAGCGCTTTGTGTAGGTGTTTGGTTTGTTTTGAATTTCGCGCAAAACTACACGAGGGCTATCTACGCTTTGTGTAGGTTTGTACTTAATAACAAACAAACAAGCCTTCGTACAAACGTAGTTGAAAAATATTTGTTCACCATTGGGTCATCAAGAGACAAATATTATTTGCCTATTATTTGTAATTTCAAACCTAGAATCCGTTACTTATAAATATTATTTTACTATGTTTATATTAATTTGGATGTATTTATGTTTGTTTGTATCTTGTGAGATCTTGCTTTATTTTCCAAACATACACTTTATTTGTTTTTTTTAAAGCAGTACAGTAGGCTGTGTGTGTGTGTGTGTGCTGTGTCTGTTGTAGGGATCAAACTCTGCTTTTAGAGTTCTAAGACCTCATGCTCATTGCTGACACGAGTGAGAGCCATTAAAGAATACAGTAGTTTATTTTGGATTATTATATTAGTATCTACACTTAAGATTAACCTGAGTCTGAAAAAGTGACTAATCTTCGCGAGATATTATTGGGATTGTGGCCGAAAACGTCAGCAGTTGATTGTGCACTGAATTTATGGATCACGAAGTGTTTTTGCATCTTCATTATATTATATCAGTAAATAAAAAAATTAGCCACGTCACTTAGGAAGTCCTTGTTTTTCAGCTCTGGTTTACGTATTGTTTTAGTTTATTATTAAGCACAAGGCTACGCAAAGATCTTTTTGAGGTCTGCTCACCACAGGTATCGAAATTCGGTTTTTATCAATATAAGTCAGTGCCACTGGTGGATGTGATTAACTGTTTGGTTTGTTTGTCATTATGCAACAATTTAGAACGGACAGTCTCTGCTCTGCTCACCACAGGTATCGAAACTAAATTTTCAGAGGCTTAAGCCCCTAGAATTACCGCTGGCCCACTGGGGGGCGGGGTCACATACACCAGATAGCAGATAATTGCTTCATTACAATTTCTTAAGTGGTAATTTTCTGCCATAAAGTAAATTTTCCCGTCTTCAACGTAAATCTTGTGTTACTTAAGAAATCGGGAAACTGCAGGTAAAGCTGATGTAACCGTCTTAGTCATTGGTTAATGAGTGTCAGCTTCAGTGTAAACGAATTCTCATTGGTTATTTCATGTAAATGTTCGGTTACCTCCCTGTCCGACCTTTCGCACACCCAAACTGTAACAGTAAATTAGACAACAAGATTTTCTCATTTCGAATTGTTGCTAAGTTCCAGGGTGGTTAGTCACTTTTCACCCAAAGAAAATACCGCCCTTTCAACCGCAGCTTCTGCCCTGCTTTTCACAGTTGAATCTCCTCGGAATAGATTCTCTAAGTATGTCAACAGGCATCGTTTATCAAGATAACATGTCAGCCGTATACGTTCATCCATGTCCGCAATGTTTAGTGTTTGAGAACCAACGGGGTACAATACCATCGCAACGCTGTCACGAGTTCTTGCCGCTGGATAAATAGAAGTTCCGACTATACGTCAAACAATGGTTGTAATGACGCCCAGCTAGTTTCTTCTTGAAGTATGCGCTAATGGGTTTTATGTATATTTTAAAATACGGTGTTCGATCGCTCACAATGAATACATCACAGTCTAATGTGGCTTTGTTCCAAAAACAAAAAACCAAATTATTTATATTTATATAAATGAATATAAATATATGTGTGCGCGTTTTCTTATAGCAAAGCCACATTGGGGTATCTACTGTGTCCACCGATGGAATCGAACCTCTGATTTTAGCGTTGTAAATCCGAAGACTTACTGTTGTCCCATCGGGGGGACTTATTTGTT
This sequence comes from Tachypleus tridentatus, assembly GCF_004210375.1. NCBI lineage: Eukaryota > Metazoa > Arthropoda > Merostomata > Xiphosura > Limulidae > Tachypleus > Tachypleus tridentatus. The sequence goes on along the minus strand of NC_134827.1, from coordinate 64,256,885 downwards.
CGCAAAATAACTTTCCCGAAATTTTGCATTTTGAAATATCTGCAATAACCAATTCTACTGTTTAAATGATAGAGTAAGAAAGCATTTAGCCCATAGCACCCACCGCCAACACTTGAAATACGCTAATCGAATGGTGGTGCTCATAACGTAGGAAGTGTTATTTTTATGAGGACGAGAAGAAAACCATGAATCCTCAAGCTAACGGTCCGACTCACTGACAACATAGCCGTAATCGACCTCTTGATTAAGATAATAAAATACAGAAATAAATTTATTTCTCTTTGAACGATGCAATTAATAATGACCGTATAGTAATAGTTACGTGATTTATAAAAAGAAACGTCTTTTAGATAAGATAGTAGTATAGTGGACGTTCCCGAGTGTAGCAGCCAGCGATTTAGAAACAACAGGTTAATTAGGTGTAAGAGTAGGTGTGATAGTAGTATAGTGGACGTTCCCGAGTGTAGCAGCGATTTAGAAACAACAGGTTAGTTAGGTGTAAGAGTAGGTGTGATAGTAGTATAGTGGACGTTCCCGAGTGTAGCAGCGATTTAGAAACAACAGGTTAGTTAGGTGTAAGAAACCTATCGTTTAAAACTCATCACCTGTTACGAAAATTTTGATTTTAAAGTTTTTTATAGATGTTTCGAATATGGTAGTTAACACTTCGTTTTACATTTGAACAAAGATTTGAACCGCTTCGTGAGATGTGTATTGTTTCGTCATTATATTCGTCGATTTATATGGTTGCGTTGTAAGTCCGCAGACATACCGCTGCGCCACCAGGGGGCTTATTAATAAGGACTCACACAGTTAGAAACCGGTTTTCGATACCCGTGGTGGGCAGAGCACAGATAGCCCAGTGTGTAGCTTTGGGCTTAGTTCCGACCACTCACCCTTAGAAAATATAAAAAGGAAAACAATTATGAAGTCATCACAAACATTTATTCTAAAGAACAAGGAACACGTTTACTAGGCCTATTTTATGGGTGGTTTTTTTTAGATAAATATGTTTTAAATCATCGTCAAATAACATTTAAATTTTGCTCTTAAAAAACATTTCGTTACCAGAAAGCAATTAGTTCTCAATACTGTCACTCACAAAGCATTTCAGAAAATGACGTAATTTAGGCTTAGGTCACAGGAAAGATGAACTTCTATTTCTTAAGTTGTTCTTGGGTTCTTTAACCCCCTTGTTGCTGGGATTTCCCGCCAATTAGTAAAGGTATTTCGACATCAAAAAATAACAGTAACAACAAAGAATAAAAACGGACAAACTGACTTCACGCCGTGCCTGTAATTGTATTCTATATTAGCCCATAGAATGTGGTAAGGTCCCAGAGAATATTCATACTTCCCTACTGTATCAATTTCATATTTTAATGTTTTCAAGTATGTGATTTTTTTCTTTGAAAATGCCTCCCGGTAGTACAGCGATATGTCTACAGATTTACAGCACAAAAATCAGGGGTTCGATTCCCCTCGGTGGGCTCAGCATATGGCCCGATATGGCTTTGCAATAAGAAATCACAGCTTCTTTCTCATTTTTTTTTGTCCGGTCAAAGTTATTTAAATCTTTCAAAATGAACTGTACTAATGTTTGCTTGAGTATTTTCTTATATCTGTACAAATCTATTCACAGACATACATACTTTAGACGACCCTAATTTTGTTTGTCAATAAACACAAAGCTACTCAATTGGCTATCTGCGCTTTGGCCATCACGTGTAATTTTAGCTCACAGACTTACCGCTAAGCTGTTTAGGGTCTCTTAATTTTGATCTTCTGTACTATAAGGAAGGCAAATTATTAAAATGGAACGATAGAGGAAGCTTGGGCTAATTTTGTAAGACTGAATTTAACTACCCACTTACCCTTTTTCGCTTTTTGGGTAACAGTCACGCTAGCGATTGAGACGGGCTCTGGCCCTTCACTGATGATGCAAGTAACTTGAAATTAAATTATTAAAATTACTGTTTTTTACGTGAAGAAAACCGATAACTGGGATAAAAAGTAACTGAAGAACAAGATGAGAAAGTACATGCGAAGACCTAATGATTTTGTTCGTCTGATTAAGGCCCGGTATGGCCAGGTGGGTTAAGGCGTGCGACTCGTAATCCGAGGTTCGGATCCCCGTCGCACCAAACATGCTCGCCCTTTTAGCCGTGGGGGCATTATAATGCGACGGTCAATCCAACTATTCGTTGGTAAAAGAGTAGCCCAAGAGTTGGCGGTGGGTGATGATGACTAGCTGCCTTCCCTCTAGTCTTACACTACTAAATTAGAGACGGCTAGCACAGATAGCTCTCGAGTAGCTTTGTGCGAAATTTAAAAAAAAACAAAAAACAATCGTCTGATTAATCATTTGAATTATTTATACGTCTGTTTAATAATTTCATTAATTCGATTATTTATTTGTTTGGAATTAAGCCCAAAGCTACACGATGGGCTACCTGTGCTTTGCCCTCACCACGGGTATCGAAACCCTGTCGCTAGCAGTGTGAGTCCGCAGACATACCGCTGTGTCACTGGAAGTTGACAGCCATTCGAAGTCTAAAGAAAATATTTCGATACATATATGAATTACTGTGAAACAGAATGACAACAGTTAGATTTATATCTAACTCAGTTGTGTAAATATATTCCCGCAATTTCAGGGTAGGAAGGATCGTTTGTTTGTTTTGAATTTCTCGAAAAGCTACACGAGGGCTATCTGCGCTAGCCGTCCCTAATTTAACAGTGTAAGACTAGAGGAAAGGCAGCTAGTCACCACCATTCACCGCCAACCCTTGAGCTACTCTTTTTATCAACGAATAATTGGATTAACCATCACTTTAAAACGCTGTCGCGACTGAAAGGGCGAGCATGTTTGGTGCGACCGGGATTCGAACCTGCGACCCTAAGGTTTGGAATTGAGCGCCCTCATCACCAGGGCATGCCGGCCCGAGCCAAAAAGGGGGCCAGATGGCCTGACACATTTAGGTAATTGTTGGAAAGCGAATAAATGTACAAAATCCAGTTTGTTTTATTTCAGGTGGTGGAACATTTTTCAAGTTACATCGCTGTCATTGTGTATGGATGCCGAAGCGACTTGGATTTGAAATTCCTAATTTAAATTAAAAATTGCATCCACTTAAAAGTAAACATGTATGAAAACTTGTGACTTTAAAATTCTATATAAATAATGGGCCGAAACAGGTTCAATTGCAAAAATGAATTAGTAAAAAGAAACATTATTAAAATGTGCGGACGATCGTCGCAGATAGACAGAGTTTCTTGTGTCACACGTTTACTTGTTATATCTTATATCAGTAGAAAAGAGTTTTACTCAAAGTTGGTCTTTGACAGAAATAAGTGTCAACTGTTTCTTCAGTTTTGATTGTCTTAAAACTTGATGTCTTATATATATTTACCAAGCTCTCTTGAAATTCTACTGTTAGAAACTGAGTAAAGGGACATGTTCTAAAAATTATTTTCGGTTTTTATAATCAAAAAGAAGCTCCCCTGGTTATCTGATTTAATAGAGAAAATTTTATCATGTGTGTTAATTTTAGCGAGTTACCAACTTCAGGAACGTTTAGGTTAGGTTAGTTTAAGTCAAATTCTTTCTTGCATACGTGGCGCCATCTCCCGGGTAATTTGTAAATGATGAACTTTCAAAAGTAGCTGGGTGAAAGTAACAGGCAATAATCACTCTCCCTGTTTTACCATAAGGAAGAGGTATTGGTGTGTTGCATCGATAAATTAGGCCCTTCTAACTTCGGTATATTGTTAGACTGCTGTCACCATGATTATTTTAGTAGTTATAATAAAGTACGACAGTTTTGTTTGTGTAACTTGCTTTTTTGCTACAATTATGATGTATTATTGAAATGTGAAAAACATTAGGAAGTATGGGAAAATAAAATATTTTCGGAACATTTGTTCAATTGTCTCAGTGGGATATGTAATTTGATTTTATTTAAAAAAATTGAACGTGTTAGTGTAATAACTGAAAATAATAGAAAATTATATATGTAAAACGGCTCGTTTGGGTTGAGAAAATTTTTTTACGTTGAGGTATGTTATTTTATATTATAAAATTACATATTCAAACATCTAAGCACGCCCTCTACATTCCGACACTCAGTTACACAACCCCTTTCAAACGTGTGGTCAGCTTCCAGTCAGTTACCTCTTTCTTTCTTTGTGAACTTGACGATGACCGAAGAAGGTCGAAACGTTGTTCGCTCCACTACGTAAAATATTTTCTCAACCCAAACGAGCCGATTTTACATGTATATTTCTCTACGAGTGGGGTTTCTCGACATCACTAACAACAATCGGGATTCGGTTCCCGTGATATACAGAAGGTAGATAGTTGTGTAGTTTTGCACCAACAGTCATGTCCTATTACAATTTAAGAAAAACACCTGTTACACCACAGCATCGGTGAGTAAATTGCAAACGTAATAATAAAGATACGCTATTAAGTGTTTTGCATAACTTGCGGCCCAAGCGTGTCAAGGAGCGCGACTCGTAATCTGAGGGTCGCGGGTTCGAATCCCCGTCGCGCCAAATATGTTCGCCCTTTCAGCCGTGGGGGCGTTATAACGTGACGGTCAATTCCACTATTCGTTGGTAAAAGAGTAGCCTAAGAGTTGGCGGTGGGTGGTGATGACTAGCTGCCTTCCCTCTAGTCTTACACTGCTAAATTAGGGACGGCTAGCGCAAATAGCCCTTGAGTAGCTTTGCGCGAAATTCAAAACGGACAAAAAAACAAGCATAACTTGTAAATAATGAATGATTCGAAGAACGGTTTTTCTCATATTTCAAAATTATTTTAGAACTTCTTAGGAAAACTAAAGTTTCGCGATAGGGCAACAGTGAATTTAACCATTTGCATTGTGTGTATTAGAGCAAATGAAAATTGAGCTTGCTACTGTGGCCACCAGGGAGAATCAAAGTCTAGGAATTAGCGTTGTAAGTCGAATAACCTACTGTTGTCTTCCTGGAGGACTATTTGTCTGTAACCCTAAAATTCGCGGTTTGATTTCTCGTGATACACAGAGTACAAGTTGCTTATTGTATAGTTTTACATTAAAATAGAGAAAATGACGACCCCTCGTAAAGTGAGAGGTCTTATAATGCTACAAAATCGACTTTCGATAGCTGCTTCAGACAGACAACCCATTGTCTTTCATCGTGCTTAACAACAAACAAAGATGACCTAAACTAGTCGCCAAGGATTTTCTTTACCTTCCAAGTTTAGGTATTTAGCATTAAAATAAAGTATTATTTAATCTACTGACTCGACATCTATGCTGAAGTTTAAAAATAGACTTTTATTATTTATATTTACTCGTGGCAGAATTATCAAATTATTTGATCACACCAATGCAGAGGCGCTGAAGGGCTACAACACTAGAACCCGGGTTTCGATACACGTAAGATGCACAGCGTAGATAGCTCGTTATGTAGCTTCGTGCTCTATTACAAATTTACCGTAGCACTGAAAGTTTAATGTAACAGCCAAATCTAGTCAATATTTCGAAACACGTCCACGCAGGACGAGAACAGCAAATATAATGTTATACTGTACATTCAAGTAAGACAAACGAATTCAAGTGTGGTATCTTATGATCCATAAAATACCTACGTTAATAACGACACCATTAAAAGGCTAGAACCACCAACTCACACCAGCTTGTGCGAGTATCTATGTGTATCCTGAGATGGATTTGTTTTTTCCCAATTCTTAAGTAACGCAGGATGTATTTTAATTTCACATCTTTTAGTTCCTGAGGAAACAATAATGCGCATGATCACAAGTCAGCTGACGTTGAAAATGCCTTGAGTTCGTACAACAATACCTTCCATTGACTTATAATGGGCATAAGTGTGCAGTAGTTTTTTGTTGTTGTTGTCTTTTCTGTAAAAATTGCTTTAAAATTAAATGGTACAACATGTTGTTTGGTGAAACTAATATTTTGTGCCAAACTTTTGCTTTATATGGTAGATTTGAACAACTGACGTGAAGCTATTTTTCTTAATGCTTTTAGTAAATAGTTCATATTACAATTAAATTTGGATTGTTTGTTTGTTTTGAATTTCACGCAAGGATACACTAGGGCTGTCCATGCTAGCCGTGTCTGATTTAGCAGTGTAAGAGTGGAATTGACCATAACTTTATAAGGCCCCTAAGGCTGAAAGGGAGAGCATGTTTGGTGTGACAGGGATTCGTACCTTCAACGCTCAAATTACGAGTCGAGCGCCTTAACCAGCTGGTCGTGCGAGGCCCTGTCTGATTGTTACTACACTATAAAGAGTCCAAGATCAATTAGTTAAATATTATTAGGATAGGGGAAAACCAAGAAAAGAATCCATGTCCTCGTGATCAATTGCTACTAAAGAAAGGTTGTTTGTTGTTGTTTTTTGAATTTCGCGCAAAGCTACTCAAGGGCTATCTGCGCTAGCTGTCCCTAATTTAGCAGTGTAAGATTAGAAAGAAGGCAGCTAGTCATCACTACCCACTGCCAACTCTTGGGCTACTCTTTTACCAACGAAAAGTGGAATTAACCATCACATTATAACGCCCCCACGGCTGAAAGGGTGGACATGTTTGATGCGACTGAAATTCGAACCCGTGACCCTCAGATTACGAGTCGAACGTCTTAACCCACCTGGCCAGGCTGGGGCCCTAAAGAAAGAAGTAGCACGCATTGCTACCATAAGTTTCTGATTAAACCAGTCAATATCCTTATTAATTTGAACTTGTTTGTAAATAAAGCAATAACAAACATTTATTTGCCCTCCATGAAAAGTTTTCTTGAAAAAAATAGAATAATTATGCAAATATTCGAAATATAGTTTTTGGAAATACTATCTGTGAAATCCGTAAAAAAAAAAAAATGAATTGGATCAGATAATTTCTGGGTGTTTCTGATATTTTATTATAACTTACTAAAACTGATGTTGGTAATGTTTTACCAACATTTTTCATTTACATTTTAAAAAAAAAATGTTTGGAAAACTTTATTTTCTCTCGCGCGTTGATTTTGAAGTTTAGGAAATTACGGTAAGCTGATTTGTTAATCATTCGGTTAAATTCGTATGAAACCAATAAACAAACAGAGAAATAAATTAATTGAAGGGCGCTTATTTTTTAAGGCGTCTACTTTCATAATTACACATAATTTTAAAGAAATATTGTGAGAAAGTACCTCAAAGACAGTATTAAATTGTAATTTACTTAAAATACACTGTGATGCATGGGAGTGAAAACCCGTTTTCACGATGTATTGTCTGTTTAAGTACCAATTAACATTTGTTATATTAATTTTTTTGCAGTCATTACAGCATAAGGAATGTAGATAAAGAGCACAATTCTCTTTATAATATTATAATAAAACAGTTGTCAAATTTTGATGAAATCAAACTTACGTTTTTCGCACCCAAGTTTATTAGTACAAAATATATGCACCAGGTGACAAATTGGGGAAAGTGGCAAAAGTCTGATTTAGTTCGTCAATGACGGATGTTTAATAACCATCCTACGGAGACAGGAAGGCGTGTATACCTTTGTTTATGGTATCATTTTCTGTATAAGCAATTTTATTACGTTAACTTATCAGATAATCGTAATATTTGTATTGTAACATAGAATCGATATTTAATTTTAGGCCTACACTTCAGTTTTGTTACTGACGGTGCGATTTGATCTGTAAGTTATGATTTACTGAATACAGAGTTTTAGCATAAAAATTGTGCCTCTGCTGTTTTATCATTGAAATTTCTAATCTGTTTTCACATTAAGTGGGAAAATAAAGTTGTTATTTGTGCGTGTTCTAACCTAATAACATCCTAAGCGTAAAGTTACGTATTTAGTAGTAACGCTGTTAACGCAGTACTGCAACATAAAACAAAAACGTTATTTGATAAGGATCGTTGCACATTAACACTCTTGAAAGATATTAACTAAACATGTGTACTTGCTGAATATTTTGGTAAAATATTCTGGTTTAGTGGCATATTCCATATTGGATTTCCAACAATAAAATCACCTTGGCAAATAGACATTTGTTGGTTGTTATTAAAAATAGAGTACTTATCGAACATTTTTACTCATACAACAATCAGTGTTATTGCCATGAGATCTTTTTAGGTGGTTTTTTTTTACTTTGCTTAAGCAGCAATTGGTCAAAAATCCAGTATGAAATTAAAAACCACTAAACTCTAATTCTGTGATTATTTCGTTACAAAACCTGGTGTGGCACCACATTAACTTTAGTATTTGTATTATTAGATTATAGGAGAAAGAACTGTTGTAAGAGAATCCATAAGCAGGGAACATCTTTGTTAAATATGTCATGTAAGAATAATGATTTTGTCAAAATTTCTCCCATACGTAAGATGCAGTGAAATTTTTTATTTTAAAACAGACTACTTGAAAAAAATTGAATATTACAAGAGAGAGAAGGTTTATAGGAATAAAACTTAAGGAAAATTATTCTTTATCTGTAATTTTGTGTTTTGATCATTACTCTTCAGAAGTGCCAGAACATGAAAACAAGAACTCATTATTTCACTTGTTGATTTGTTGTATTTTTGAAGCCATATTAAAATATAGATGCATTACTGTATATCTGCTTATCGTACAAAATTGTTACTGTACTGCTTTAAGGTTAAAGGTAATTTAAATACTTTGGCTTGTGGTGTTACCTGTTTTAATTTGTCAGTTTTGTTTTCTATGTGTCTGTATTAAGGTTTATCGTGACAGTTACATCAGTAGGTTTGATATAAGATTATTTTGATGTTAAACTTAACCAAACTTCCTGTGTCAAGCTTCTTATAACTGGTAGATAACACCAGAGTTACTGGCATCTTTTGAAACCAAAGGAACATGTTAGAATGTGATAGTGGACAGTTAAAAACAGGACAAACATGAAGATGTGGTTTCAATATCTTGGTATTCATCTTAATGGTTAAAATATTTTGTCCTTACTGTTCTATATTCTCACGAGATAGAACACTGCTAGAGGAAACAGACTTTTAAAAACTAAGAGACTCGGTGAGATGGATGTGAACAAAAAGGAGAAACTTGAAAAGTTGAAGGCTATTAGGTTTAGAGCTCTTGGTTTTCACCATTATGACCCCGGGGTGAAGGTGAAAGGTATTGAATAGGAAAACACCAGTTTCTTGTGAGACCCATTTATTAAATTGTACAAAAACATGTAGTTTGACAGTCCCAAAAACCAAGCTTACATCCATTGTGTTTATTGCTGTGTAGGGTGGATGTTAGAAAATCTAATGTTGGTTTCCAAACATTGTATATTTTGTTCGTTTCTACAATGTCAATATAAAAAAATTTGTCCAACAAAAACAGAAGGTTTCAACCATTATTATAATGTTTTCATACCTATCTTGTGGAAAGGTAGGATTGGATCTTACTCATACCTGGGTTTTTAGAGGATAGAATATGTGTTATTTATTTCTATATGAGGGTTAGATGCGTTTTTCGTTCTGCTCGTGTGTTGGAGTTTGGACACACCTTTTGCAAAACAGGTTTAGAAATGTTTAAGTTTGTTCAGAGTTTGAGTATGTGGAGGCTTAACTTATAAAATTGTTGAGAATCGAAAAAGTTCTTATAAGTGAGGTGAATTGTGTAGTTACACTTTTGTTTAAGAGTAGTAAAGTATTGCTTGTAATTTGATCTTTGAAAACCTGGTTCTTAATAGGTTATTGTTTAGGTGTATGTGACAAGTACAGCTGTGGTAATAGTAAGTTATTCATAAAACTGTGCACGTCTTAGGTGCAGTGGTGGCTTGTGAAACCTCAGGTATTGAGCACGATTGTTTTCTGTAATAAAACATTTTGATTTTATGTATAATACTGTCTACAGCAAATGTTCCTCCAAATCTTATTCCAGTTCATCATCCTTGAAGGACATATCTGATGCGATGATGCATATAACGTTTGTGTGTCTTCGTTCTTTTATAACCCGGATTTTGAGGCCAGCTGCACAGTTAATGAAATTTGTAAGAATAATGTTTATGTAGGTCGCAGCGATCCGTAATTGGCACAAATGTAATGTTTGTTACTAAGAGCATAAAAAATTAAACATGCTTTATGAAATGATGTTTATTAGTTTCTCCTAATTTGTAATATAGTTTGAATTGTAAGTTAAGCCACATCTGAGAGATTACAAATGTGTTTTTGAGCTCAGAAAGGATTCACGTGTAATTAAAGTAAGGACCTGATAAATAACAGTTTATCCTTCATGATGAGATTTAAAGTATAACCAAATCACTCATCCAGTATTAAGTGTCTTCAAAGACAAGTTAGAAAGTTGTGGAGAAATTATGGTTACTGTATTTAAATGTAACTTACCAAACTTGAAACTGATGTACTGAGAAAAACCTTATTAGGTACAGCCACTTGAGTAATTTGTTTCTTGAAAAATTTATTTTCCACGTGCCAGTTGTATTATAATTAATGTATTCACTTTATCAAAGATAACTGATTTTAAGTTAAAGTATTGAAATTAAAAATTAATCTTTTTGTGCTCTAATTACTGTTTTGTTGAAGATCTCACAAAATGATGTTACGCTTCTCTGAATCTATGTAAAATATTTTCTCAACCCAAACAAGCCGTTTTTGCATATAAATTTCTCAACAAGTGGGTTTCTCGACATCACTGATTATTATTTCATTACGGCGATTGTACGAGAAGTGTAAGTTTTTGTGTTTTTCTCAGTGTATTTGTACTTACCTGTTACCATTATGTCTGAACTAGCATACTGTACACCACTATTAACAGTACACGCTCACGCGATCATTCTACATTTCGACACACAGTTACACAACCCCTTTCAAACATGTGGTCAGCTTCCGGTCAGTTACCTCTTTCTTTGTGAACCTGACGATGACCGAAGAAGGTTGAAACGTTGTTCGCTCTTCTATGTAAAATATTTTCTCAACCCAAACGAGCCGTTTTTGCATATAAATTTCTCTGAATCTGTTCAAGTTGAAAGGAATAACACAGGACTGTGGGGTTATAATTCTAGTTTAATGTTTGTAATACACATCAAAAAATGTAACACTTTTTTTTATAAAAACCAAAGAATAATCAGGCATTTTACTACAGATATAAAATTCAGTTTTTGTGGAGCAGAAGTGATATTTTACTTTTCAGGAGCTCAGTGTCCTTTCATTCAGTTTCAGAATGAACGTGTGGTAGTTTGACAGGGATTTGTTTTATATATTTTTAGTAATGAAACCTGTTGGAAGTATCTGGACAGCTATATGCTGTTTAATTTGTTATGGTGTAACATTTGACACAAAGGACTTGTCATGCATTGTTAATACATCAGACATCAAATCATGACAAAGATTCAGGTGTATGAAACCTGAACTGAGGTTTTACATGTGGATAAATTCAGTATTAGATCAATTATTTAAATTAGTTTTAAAGAAATATTGATAAGAACAATACATTCCCTTCAAAAACTTGTGAATATAACTATTAAGTGAGAAATCACATACTTCCAAAATTTCCCCATATTTATGAAAGATTTGAAATTTGTAATATTGGGGTACATTATTTAACATATCTGTGCATTCACTTCTTGAATAACAGTTAGCGTAAAGCAGTGTTTCCTAATCTTTTTCATGCCCCCCACCCCTAAAAAGTTTTAATATGTTCTCACACCCCTCGCAGTAATTATTTATTTAAGAATAAAAGTGAAGGTGGCCAAAACAAATGTTAACTTGCACCCCCAAGAAGTGTGAGCACCCCTGGTTGGGAAGTAAAGTGACAGGAACATCAAATCTTAAATGTATATTGTAATATTGTTTTAATAAATATAAATAATTGAAACATGTACATTCATTGCATGAATTACACTTTAATTTATTACAAATAAATTTTCAATGAATTGGTTGTTAATGATGTACAGGGTGGCCCATAAGTCCTTACCCATCCGTATGTTATTATGTTATATTCAATTACGCGTGTATTATAAATTTGTTTGGTCTTTTATTTCAGAGAAATATGGCCGATGTAAGCACATTTACATTAAAATGTCTCACAGAAGATGGTATCACATAATATTATGCAGTGAGAATGAGAGACACCACACTGGATACATAAGATATATGGATGGGTAAGGACTTACCCTGTAGTTTATCTCACTATAATATTCTGTGTAGGGGACTTCACTGGGTGATAGCAGGAATGAACGTTATTATTAAAATTAATCACAGCCATAATAAAGACTGGTACTAGTAGGACTGCTTGCAGAGAACTAGATAATTATAGTTCGTAATTAAATTACTGTTCTATTAGTAATAATGTTTGTAGCAATTTAGCTAAGCCTAATGTTATAGTTATGTAAAGCTGCATGGATAGTCTAACACTAGTATTATTAATAGCAATAATTGTAACTAGTTATGTATTTTCAAACAACTAGTTAATAATTAATAACTAATGTGCTTTAGTTGTTGGAGTCGTCACAGAAGGACTATTTCTGTTGTGGTGATGGGCAAGATTGTGTTCTCAGCCATCTGGTTTCTCTCCTGACTTGGACTAGAATTATCTTAGTTGATTGGTTTCGAGCTTTTCTGACTCCTACAACTAAATGTGTTGTGAGTTATCTGAATATAGGAGGCTTCTTTTGTCTTTCATTTTATTGGGTACAGTTCGCATGTATTATTATTCTGAAGTCTTGCGAGAGCTTCTGTCTATTACGTATTAATTCATTTATAGTTTTCTATTTTAGTTCTGTTTCTGATTTCTAACTTTTGTTGGTATTTTTAAAGCATTCAAACAAGGTTCTTTTAGTTGTAAGGGAAAATGCTAGCACTGAAGTTATTCTAATAAGATGATCTAGGATTGAATCCCAGCTAATATAGCAAGAAGAAAGATTTCTAATAAGGGTAGTGATAGTGGCTTTTGTGTTAAATGTCTGAGATATGATATAATCCAGTTTATGTCATGAAAAGTAAAACAAAATGTGTATTTTATAAAACTGAGTTGCTACATGTTACAAAATGATGTTAATCATAAGTTACAACAAGAACTAGTTTATGAAACAAGCATTCTGTGATTAAACAGTTGTAACAGATATTAAAATGTTTGTTATATTTGTGTCTGAGAAACCACAAGGTAGGTTTTGTACACCATCTAACAGCAGTTGCTCTGTACTTTATTGAATGACATTAACTTTAATAATTAGGTGGATTATGTGACAAGCTGTGTTTGTTTAAAAACATTTAACTGTATTAGAACTTGTTATATCTTCTGATGCACACAAACAAGTGATGTGTTCTTGTGTTGACTTTTACAGAATACCAAAGTAACTGAAGAAGAGACCACAATGAATCTAGATGATTCTATGTGGAGTGGCAGCTGTCAAACATTGACGACTTGTTTAGTAACGGTAAAAAAATTTTATTTCTTAGGAAAGTAACCAAAGTAGCTTAATTATGAATAATGTATGACCTGACAATCAGGAGATATGATGAAAATATGACCAGAAGTTTGTTTTTTATTACATAAATAATATTGATAGGGAACCAGGACTTAACAAATATTTCTTAGTATTGTAGTGTCATTTCATTCATTGACACAAGGCTCTGTTGTTATTAGTACAGCTGATAGAATTATAGGGTGTATTTACACTACAGATGTGGTGGTTATAAGTAGTAGTTATCTTACTATACAAATCATATGCTAGGAATAACTTGGAATACTTGGTACAGTTTTGATGTCAACATATAAACAATAATATTGACTTATTTTAAAGGGTTCACAGGAGGACTTGTAGGTTGATTCCATGGATAAAAGATTGTATAATAATAGGTTAATATTTATTTATTAGAGAACAAAAGTGATATAGAAGTTTAACTTGTTGGATAATAAGATAATTCCTTTGTGATATATTGTGAAGTTAATTCTATTAACAAGTTTAAATTTGGAAAAAGACAGGCTAGGCTCCTATTAAGATAGTAATTTTTTAAAGGATAATTTGGTTTGATTATGTTAACTTAGATTTGTAGGTTATCACTTACCACTGATATCCCCCTGTAAGGTGTATAACTGGTATAATGACCTCAGAACGGTCAAAATAAGACTGTCATCTTGACCAGGTGTCATGTTGTATTTAATGGCATTTCAAGTGACGTTACCAATGTTGTTATAAGAAAGTAAAATTATGATTAAGTTATTGTTAACAGTGGTTAACTTTCACTGTGTACTGTTTAGTTGTTGTTAACAGTGGTTAACTTTCACTGTGTACTGTTTAGTTGTTGTTAACAGTGATTAACTTTCACTGTGTACTGTTTAGTTGTTGTTAACAGTGGTTAACTTTTCACTGTGTACTGTTTAATTGTTGTTAACAGTGGTTAACTTTCACTGTGTACTGTTTAGTTGTTGTTAACAGTGGTTAACTTTCACTGTGTACTGTTTAGTTGTTGTTAACAGTGGTTAACTTTTCACTGTGTACTGTTTAGTTGTTGTTAACAGTGGTTAACTTTCACTGTGTACTGTTTAGTTGTTGTTAACAGTGGTTAACTTTTCACTGTGTACTGTTTAGTTATTGTTAACAGTGGTTAACTTTTCACTGTGTACTGTTTAGTTATTGTTAAGTGGTTAACTTTTCACTGTGTACTGTTTAGTTATTGTTAACAGTGGTTAACTTTTCACTGTGTACTGTTTAGTTATTGTTAACAGTGGTTAACTTTTCACTGTGTACTGTTTAGTTATTGTTAACAGTGGTTAACTTTTCACTGTGTACTGTTTAGTTATTGTTAACAGTGGTTACCTTTCACTGTGTACTGTTTAGTTGTTGTTAACAGTGGTTACCTTTCACTGTGTACTGTTTAGTTATTGTTAACAGTGGTTAACTTTTCACTGTGTACTGTTTAGTTGTTGTTAACAGTGGTTAACTTTTCACTGTGTACTGTTTAGTTGTTGTTAACAGTGGTTAACTTTCACTGTGTATTGTTTAGTTGTTGTTAACAGTGATTAACTTTCACTGTGTATTGTTTAGTTGTTGTTAACAGTGATTAACTTTCACTGTGTACTGTTTAGTTGTTGTTAACAGTGGTTAACTTTTCACTGTGTACTGTTTAGTTGTTGTTAACAGTGGTTAACTTTTCACTGTGTACTATTTAGTTGTTGTTAACAGAGGTTAACTTTTCACTGTGTACTGTTTAGTTATTGTTAACAGTGGTTAACTTTTCACTGTGTACTGTTTAGTTATTGTTAACAGTGGTTAACTTTTCACTGTGTACTGTTTAGTTATTGTTAACAGTGGTTAACTTTTCACTGTGTACTGTTTAGTTATTGTTAACAGTGGTTAACTTTTCACTGTGTACTGTTTAGTTATTGTTAACAGTGGTTAACTTTTCACTGTGTACTGTTTAGTTATTGTTAACAGTGGTTAACTTTCACTGTGTACTGTTTAGTTATTGTTAACAGTGGTTAACTTTCACTGTGTACTGTTTAGTTGTTGTTAACAGTGGTTAACTTTCACTGTGTACTGTTTAGTTGAACAACTGAACTCATAGTAAAGTTTCTCAGTTGTAAACTTCAGTCACCAGAATGTAAATGTTGACCTTATTTTACAACAGCTATAATGAACTAAGTGATGTAGGGGAATAAATATAACTTAATGTTCATGTTGTATTTATTTGTTTTATAGTTCTTCACATAATGACAAACAAACAATGGTCTGATTTAAAAACCCTAATTTTATCAAGTTGATAGATAATGAACCACTCGGCTCCAGATATGAGGACTGTTGTGAAGAAAATATTTAAACTTTGGAAGTGTTGAAGTATGGTCAGGTTTTTATAAAGATAAAAACTTGAATAATTTTGGTGGTTGTTTTCTCTCACGTTTAGAAATAACTTGACTGTTGGTGGTGTCGTGTGTTTGTTATATTTTCACAAGACCGTAAAGGACCTCTTTACAACGTGAATTTATTGGACAATAAACACAATAAGTTTAATAATTTGTTTAAACAGATTTGGTGTAGTTTATATGAAGGTATTTTATATTTTAAATCAGTTGTTAACAGGAGAGCTATGTTGAAACTAGTATTTAATAGGATAGTTTGTTTTAATGTGAATTTTTAACTTGGTTTTCAGTATTTCCAGTATAGGAGAAAGTGGATGTCTGTCTATTATCTTTCCAGTGTTAAAGTTACAACATTATAAAAATACATTTTATGACAGTACGAAAGAGTTTTTTTTATTACATAATAAATTATTTTCTAGGGGCCCAGAAATTTATGGAAGACACAACAAATTACTTATAGATGAAGTAGAGACAAAACTCGTGATTTTTATTTCAGCTTCTTAAACTGAAGCAGGACAGCTGTTAACCTTGAACCAGAAGAAGGTAAGAAGAGTTACATTATTAAAGATGAAGTAATATTACTGTTACTAACTTTACACATGTTGGTTAAGATACAGTCATAGCTGTACTAAGCTGTAGTTATACAGTAATGTATAATAAGTGACCATATTAAATTGTTTTATCACAGAAGGTAATAACCCATGTGATAGTAGTGAGTTAACATTACATGTTTATGAATATATTTAAACAGGGACTTGTAGTTTTTCTACATTCTGTCAAACTCAATTTATAAATACTTCTGTAGCTTTTTATACCAATTTAAAGACATTCAAACTCACAGAATATTGTACTGTTTTATTTAGAATTAAAGAGAACAGTTCTTACAGTATAAAGTGTAATATTTATTTATAATGGATTCTAACAGTTGTATATGTTCACTGTTACAGTATCAAGTGGATATCAAGACACGTTAGAGTTTTTACTAGGAATTATGGATTAATTTCAGTGATGTCGAGAAAACCCACTTGTAGAGAAATATATATGTAAAATCAGCTCGTTTGGGTTGAGAAAATATTTTACGTAGAAGAACGAACAACGTCTCGACCTTCTTCGGTCATCGTCAGGTTCACTAAGAAAGAAAGAGGTAACTGACCGGAAGCTGACCACATGTTTGGAAGGGGTTGTGTAACTGAGTGCTGGAATGTAGAGGGCAGTGTTAGATGTTTGAATATATAATTTCATATTATTTATTTTATTATATTTAATATAGGTATAAAGGTGTTCCTTTGTATTGGTTTATTTTAGGCTTAGGTTGTATAAGTAATGCTTCTTTGATTTTGCGTTTGTTTGTGTTTGTTTGTTCGAAAATGTGTGAAGATGACTTATGTTCTTTGAATCTGGTTTCCATTTTTCTACTTGTTTCTCCAATCTTACAAAAGAGACATTAATTCCATTAAAAACCTAAAAATTCAAAAGCAGATAAAGGTAACGCTGTAGTCATAATGAACACGAATGAATACATCCAAAAAATGTATAACATCCTATCAGACACGAACAAATTTAAACCAATACACACAAATCCAACAATGACACACGAGACGCAACTAAACATGAAAAAAGCCAACACAATTTCACAAACACTTTATTCCTACCTACGTAAAACCGACTCACGCACACCGCAAATATACGGCATCCCCTAACCTCATAAACCAGATTGTCCATTACGACCAATAATGTCCACATATGAATCGTTTAATTACAATCTTGGTAAATACATAGCATGGGCATTCTCCAAATATGTAACATCAGCCAGCTCATTCATCAAAGACTCTTAATTTCAAGTCTAATCTAAATCAACTTAATCATAAAGCCTTGATGGCCAGTTTTGATGTTATGTCCCTCTTTACAGAAGTTCCAACCACTGAAAGCCTGCAAGATAGCCTCAGAACTCTATATCCGAGACCCTAACCCATCTATAGACATTCCCAGCAACCAATTAGCAACTCTCATAAAATTCACCACAATGAAGACAAACTTCATGTTCAACAACCACAACTATATACA